>NC_081347.1:3828129-4049541 GCF_029784015.1 Lycium ferocissimum
AAAAGTTAATTCCTTTTATTTGGTAGAGTAGTTGCTTTTTTTTTTACTATCCGTTAGTCAAAATAAGGTCATAATAGATGCTTAAATTGTGCTAGCAATTGAGGATTTTTGTGAAGTTTTCGATTGAAAGTAAGCCTATAAACATACATGTTCACTTTGTTGTTCTCAATGGAACACCAAGTTAGTTAATCCACATGTCCCAATTTACGTGATATACTTTGACTAGGCACAAAATTTAAGAAAGAAAAGAAGATTTTTGAAACTTGTGGTCTAAAAACAAGCCATAAATATTTGTGTGGCTGTAAATAATTTCATTAAGGGTACAAGGAGCTAGAAATTTCATGTTAAATTATTTTTAAATATAGAAATGTATCATTCTTTTTGAGATAGACTAAAAAGGAAAGTGTATCACACAAATTAGGATAGATGGATCGTATTACTTATTAGTATTTAGTTTTCTCTCCACTCTCTTAGCCTTTGTTCCTACTTTTCATATTCTATTTAAATTTCCAACAGGTTTTTTGCCCATGGATAAGAAAACATTTTCGGTGTTTCAGATTGGCATCGATTGGGGGCATCAGTTTCTGGTTGTGACATGTTTCTAATTCGAAGTTGTAACGAGTTCGAGAAAGAATGGTTAGATCACCTTCCCGAGCTGCATCGGAAACCTATCGTGTCAGTTGGCCTGTTGCCACCTTCTTTACAAGATAACGAAGGTGACAAAGGCGAGGCATGGGGTTTCATCAATGATTGGTTAGCGATGCATCGTGAAAAATCAGTTCTTTACGTAGCGCTAGGAACCGAGGCAACTCCGAGTCAAGATGAACTCACTGAGTTGGCTCATGGTTTGGAGCTATCCGGTTCGCCCTTTTTCTGGACTCTGAGAAAACAACACGATTTTTTATCGTTAAAGTTACCAGAAGGTTTTGAGGAACGTACCAAAAATCGAGGAATAGTATGGACAAGTTGGGCCCCACAACTCAGGATATTGGAACATGACTCGATCAGTGTGTTCTTGACTCATTGTGGTTGGGGTTCTGTTATAGAAGGACTTCAATTTGGTAAACCCCATGTTATGTTACCTTTTTTGGGAGATCAAGCACTAAATGCTAGTGGTTTAGAAGAAAAAAATGTGGGCTTAGAAATTCCAAGAAATGAAAATGATGGAACTTTGACCCGGAACTCAGTGGTTGAGTCACTCAAATTGGTGATGAATGATGAGAAGGGAAAAATTTATTGGGAGAAAGCAAATGAAATGAGAAAAGTATTTGGAAATATAGATTTAAGTGATAAATACATAGATGATTTTGTTGAGTATCTTCATAATAAAAGAACTATGCCTTTGTAAATGGGGCATGAATACTAATGTTCATCTACTTATTATTGGACCTGCTGCCGTAGGGAAACTCTCTCTTGTGGTGTAACACATTGAAGCTAACTTCTATGTAACATTCATTCTCTGTAATAATATTTATTGTAATAATTTAATGTTTTTAAATCAATTTTTCATGTTATGTTTTATTATATGTTTTCTATAACAACGTTTTGTTATAGTATCAAAAATATCCGAATAAACAATACCGTTATAAAAATGTTTGACTATATATGAGGAAAAAGAAATCCAAAATAACTTGTTGACGCCTTCATACTCATGAGTTCAATATCATTCACCCCTTTCAATTTATATGACTATTATTTTCATCTTGAGATGTCCCAATATTTTTTTTTTGTTTTGGTTTTGGAAACTTCGGTGAAAACCCGCCACCTGTGGAATAGCTTCGCAAACCCGGGGAGATGTAAAAAGCCAAGTCATGCGATAGACTCGACTGAGAAAGCATTAGGGGGGAGGGGGGGATTTGAACCTGCGACCTCCCTTAAGGAGGCCTCCCCTCAAACCAACTCAGCCACACCCGAAGGTACAAGATGAGATGTCCCAATATCTTATGCAATTTCATTGATATTCTGTATAACTTTTACAACTTTCAAACAATTCCAACTAATTTAATCACACGACCTTCCGAATGTCTCCTCTTCTCAATTATGGAATCAAAACAGATAAACTATGTATCCAATTGACTACTGTCATATCAAATGGAAGGGATATTAGTATTAGATAAGCAAAATCAATGAAACTGCATAAAAGGAGCTGAGGGGGGAGAAAAAAAAAGGAGCTGATTTGCTACTGCATAAAGGTACTTATATGAAACGTGTTTTTAATAAAATAAAATATTTTTAAAATTAAGCAGTTTTTGTAAACTTGGCCCCACATGTTCTTGAGTTCAGTTGAAAATTCACTCCATCTTGGCAAAACCATCAGGCGACGTGCACAATAGTCATTTTTGGGATCGCTATTTAAAAAATAACGTTCGTTTTATAAATTAGGTATGTTTAGTAGGGATCTATAAGCAGAAATTGGTTGTCGTCGGTATTCAGATCAAATTACGTCCATTAACAATTTAACATGGTTAAGTGAAATATACATATTACTGTTTCGCCTTTGCTGAGCAAGAAAAACTTATGCAAAGATCATATTCATGCAAATATAAGTTGGGAATTTTCAACATTCGGTTTAACGGTTCAAACTTGACCGAGAAGGCATTAACTAATTTAATCAACGTATTAACGGTTTTGATTTTTTCCGAATGTCTCCGTTATTTTGCAAAAATGGCCGTTGCCAAATAAACTCATTTTTTGCCCCCCCCTGGAATAACCCATCCTCCATTTTATATAAACCCTTCTTCATTTCATTTTAATCCACACCAATTCACTCTCTCTTTCTCTCAAATCTCAATCTCTCAATTATAGTTACTTTGCAACAATTAGCCACTTTAAATTTCTCTCAAATAAATATTATAAAGTCTTATTATGTTTCAATTATTAATTTTGCAATTATAATATTGTTGGTGGAGTTAGGATTTTACAATAGTAGCTTTGGTGGATTTGCAATTCTAATATGCCTTCACTTTATTGGAAATTAATCCGGCAATTTGGTACCTTAAGTTCCAACTCTATCTTTGCAATTTAATTTGCAATTTAAAGCAATTTAATTTGTTACAATTTATTTTCTTGTGATTTATTCCGAGTGTGATTTAAATTAATTCTATTTAATAAAAAGATTTAGACATGGTACAAGTAGTAGTAGTGGTATTGTTAGGGGTTGCTTTATGAGAAAACATTTGTGAAACATAATTTAGGTATTGATGTTGGTGGAAATAATTCACTTTTAGGTCATGAGGTAATGCAACAATATTTTACCGACACTTTTAATGAAATTGATGATGATAAAATAAAGATATGTTCACATATACGCCTAGAACTCGTAAGCCAACCGCTAAAATTTGAAAATTTATGACTAAGGATAGGGAAAGCCAAACTTAAATGGCCCTATGTGGACATGTTGCTTTTGAGCAAGAACTTAAGGATGGGGGAATTACACTAAATGGTCATATGAGAAAGAAACATATGGATGTTTGGGGGGGGGGAGAGCAAACGGGTTCAAATGTGGGGGGTATTCAAATGACGATAGATCTTGGCAAAACCATCAGGAAATTTTAAGTATGACAAGAAAAAAGAGCGTGTAGAAATAACTAAAATGGTAGCTTATGATTGGGGTTTGGGGTTTGTTACTTTCAACGTTGTTATAATTCGTTAAAATAACGGATGTTATAGATTTATAAAAAATATAGGTATTTTATTTGCGCCATGTATTTAATCCTTTAAATTGTAAATTTGGGTCTTAGTCTTAACAAGTTAGATTTTTTTGTTATTACATATCATTGGGTTGATGACAATTAGGTTATGCAAAAAGAATTATAGCTTTTTTATATGATGAAGGAAAAGGTCGTCACGATGGAAAAATTTTCGGATTCAATGTCTACTATTATGAGATTTTTTAATATTTATAGAAAAACACTTTATATTACTTTAGATAATCCTAATAATACAAAGGCGATTGGTCTTTTAAAAAGAGAATTAAACCCTCCGCTAAAAAAATTTAACATGAGATAATGTCACATTTTAAACATAATTGTTAAAGATGGTCTTGTGTGTTTTTGAAATATATATATTAGAGATGTCTCGTTTCTTTTTGTAATGCTAATAGACTTAGAGATTTTAAGAATGCTTGTGTGAAAATAACTTAGACCTAGGAAAATTCAAAGAAATGAGACTAGGTGGAACTACATTCATTATGCTACAACAAGCATATGAATATAGGATTCCCATACAACAAGTTCACAACAAATATAATATTAATAGTGATGATTGGTTAAATTTTACGCATTGGGAAGATGTTGAACTCTTAGAAAATTTTTATAATGCAACTCTTGATTTTTCTAAACAATTCTATCCCACGGGAAATGTACTTAGCGGAAATAGCTAGAGTTTTACAAGAGTATAAATATAAACCCGGTTATCAAGCGGCTATTTTTTGAAATAATAATCAAATTTAAGAAGTATTTTTTTCCATCCCAACTTTATTTATATTGGGTTCTCTTTTAAATCCTTGTTTAAAAGTGTCTTTATACTAAAGCATTGGTTAGTCAAATTTATACATTTTTAGAAATTGAACGGGGAGTTCAACCATCTTTAATTTGAAACCGAACTCGCTATTGATGAGTTTAGAAAAGTTTTTACTCATTATTCTAATTTGGAAGAACGCTACACCAAAGCTCCACGCCCTACTACTTCTCAAAGTAGCAAAATATTTAAAAGTAACTCCTTCTTCTAGTGCAAACTTTGATGAATATAACTTTTATTTGATGCCAAAATGTGGATATCAAGGAAATCGGATGAATTGGACGTCTTAGCATGGTGGAAGAAGTACAAGGCAAGTCATCCGATACTCTCAAGAATGGCTCGAGATATCCTTACGGTTCAAGTATCAACCGTGGCTTCGGAGAGCGCATTTAGCCAAGGAAGACAAAGAAATTGGAGACCATAGACACTTATTATCGGCTTTAGCTTGCAAGTACTAGTGTGCATTCGCGATTGGATTAGATCGGAGCGACGCAACCAAAACTTAGAAGCGGAGGAAGGTGAAGAGGAAGAAATTGAAGATTTGATAGCAAGTGGACCGGACCAAATGGAAGACTTTAGATTCTCCATGGCCGAATATGATATGCGGGAAATTAACGAAATGATTGAGAATTGGTGATTTTTTTTATTCTACGATTTCTTTACAACTCATGTATTATTTGCAAGTTAAAAACTACAACTTGCAAATAAATGTTATCCAAGAATGAATAAAATATATGGCTCATTGAGCTTTCTTCTATTTACTTGTGTTCATATTTTTACTTATCTTAAGTTAGGAATATACCTAAATATACTTATAATATACATCTACTTAAATTAAAAACTAGAAAGTTATATACTTGAAAAATAACTAGAATATACTAAGAATATACTTATAATATATAGTATACATATAACTTAAACATATATATATATACTATATGTACTTATAACTTAAACATATATATATTAATATATATATAACTTAAACATATATCTATTATCTATATATATATATATATATATATATATATATAAGTTATATAACCTAAGTATATTGATATATATAAGTATATTCTTACTACATTTTAGGTATATGTAATTATGTAGTATAAGTGTATAACTTAAGCATATAACTTAATATATATATATATATATATATATATATATATACGTACATCTTTGTATTGATTTTTTCGTTAGTCGATAAATATTTAAACTTTACTTATAAACTTATATAACATATGTAAATATACCATTATACCTATAATATACTAATAAATACTATAATATATATATACTATACAAAAAAAAAAAAAAAAAAAGTTTTGGTTTGTTTGAACGGACGTTCCGGTTTCGATTTGTAAGGTTGCCGGTTTCGATTTTTTAACCGGAAACTGGCTGGATCCGTAACCGGTTACCGGTTCGGTCCGGTTTGAACCGGTTGACGGGTTTAGTTGGGATAAACACTAGGTGTAAATAAATATTTTTTTGTCCAAGGATGTTATGTATCATAAGCTACTCCCTCCGTTCCATAATAAATGTTACCTTAGCCAAAAAATTTATTTCATAATAAGTGTCATCTTAGAAAATCAAGACATAAATTGATTAATTTTTTTCAATTCTACCCTTTGACAATAAAGTAACATCTAAATGATGATTGGAAAAAGCCACATAGTAACTTGGTATTGTTGGATTTCCAATGTCAAAAGATTTACTTCTTGTGCATGCTCTAATCAAAAGGTAAAAGTAATTTATTTTTATTATATAGGGGTAATTTGATAAATTACACATTGCATTACTGATTTTTTAATATGCGTGTTTTTGACTAAAGTGACATTTATTATTAGACGGAGGGAGTATATGATTGATTTATCTTTCTTTTTGTTTTCTAGATATATTTTAGAGTGTGCACCATCACTGGGCAATAATATCTGAAAGAGATTAAGAGCCCGTTTGGATTGGCTTATAAGTTTTCAGTTTTTTTGAGTATTTGGTTGATTTTTAAAGTCATTTTGTATTTAAAATAAGCTCAAAAAAATAATTGGGTCCATTGACTTAACTTATCTAACGTGCCTTATAAATTCGAAAACAACTTATAAGCGAAAAAAAAAATAAATTTCTACCACAACTTTTTTTTAACTTATAAGCCCATCCAAACATCTAACTAGTATCCTCTATTAGAGGAACTCCTTTTTACACGGTCAAGTTTTTATTTCCCTCCCCATGAATTTTCTCTTTTTGCTCCCTTAGTAACTCGAATTCACAATCTTCAAGTTAAAAATAGGGGTGCTTACTATCAGCTAATCGCTCTTGTCACGGTCAGAATCTTTTAACTGGCAGTAGCTGATTATTTTCCTTTTGTCTTCCTCTTTAATTTTATATTTTAAAACACTCACCTCCTCAATCTCCTCTCTCTGTTTGGATTTCACGCTCCTTCTATCCCTGTGTTTTTCTCTCTCACCTACGCTCCAAATCAATGGCTTCTGATCTTATCTTATAAATGTCAAAAGTCAAAATAAAGGGTGGTCTACAATTGATGGAGAAAGCATTATGTGGCAGCTTTGTTGATTTAGCTCCCATTGTTGAATTAATGCTCAGCATATGTCTTAGTGACAGAAGAACTTATTCGTCAAAAGCAATTTGTTGTATGGTCCACATGAATACATTTCTTTTGATTGGTACGAATTAATTCTTAATCCATTAATTTAATAAAGTATTACTCCCTCTGTTAATAAAAAATTATCTTAATTTAATTTGACACGAAATTTAAAAAAAAATAAAAATTGAATGTATGACCCAAAACCAGTTTTAATAGCAATAAATTATCTCATAAAGTTAAATTATATCTAAATATAGAAATATGTTAATCTTTTTGGGATAAACTACTAAAAAAAATAAGACAATCTTTTTGGGACGTAAAAAGTATTAGCGATTAGTAATTATGGAGTCGAAATTTTCACTTAAAAGAATTCAAAGTATAAAAAAGTAAAAGACAAAATTAAGTCAAGGGGATTTAGCAAAAGTGAATTCGCATTTTATGAGCTCTTATTGAACGACCATATTTCTATTAAAAAAATAGAAAACGAAAGTAGGATATTACTACAATATATAAGTGGAAATTAAAAATTTTGTAATCCTCACATTGAACTTTAATCCAATGAGGTTTTTACATGTGGCTTTTGTGTCTTTTTTCTTATTGCATCTTACTTTTACAATTTTTTTTAATGACATTTCACTTGGGCCTTTGTAATTGGTTAATGTAATAGTAACTTTTTATAAATTATTTTTTTTTGCTCCTTATTAACTTATTTTTACTCCTTTATCTCAAAATAAACCCACTTGTGGGATCTTTGTTGTTGTGCTAGATGATTTTAGAAGATGAAAACATGAGTTTTGTTAATACATGTGAAAATAAAATACATTATTAAAATTTTAAATGAGTTCAAGATAATCGCAAAATGAGTTTGAAGCAGGACGGAGCTAGAATGTCAACAACGATTTCGATCGAACCCAATAACTTTGGTCCACAAACTTTGTATTTAAACGATAACATGTTAGTCTATCGAATAACTTAAAAAATAAGAATTCAGAACCCACAAATTTCATATGTTGGCTTTACATCTGAATTGAAGTAAATAATTTCGTTAACATTAAAAGTTAAAATGTTTAAGAGTTTGGGCCCGAACTTAGCACGGGCCTTGTGAAACTAGTAGTCAAAAATAAAATTACTCCATAGAATAAAAACGATTCATGATTTTAAGTTTATGATTTTGAAACAAAATCATTTTTACTTACAATTTATTTTTTAGATTATTTATGCATATTAAAATAAATTACTTAACAGGAATATAAATTTAAGTCAAAGTTATAGAATTTTGCCAAAACTCTTAACTTTTATAGTTAATCCGGCCCTAAAAACTTAGGCAATGAAGCAAAGTACAGATCCACGAAAAAAAAAAAGAAAAAGAAAAATCTAAGCATCACATGTTTGATTTACCATTAACCAAAAGGGACCAAAACATTGAAAAAGGAATGGCAGGACAGATTCCACCAAACGGGGTACTTTATTGTGTCTTACATTATTCTGTCTAAATTATGTCTATTAGTTCTTTACTTTCCTATGATTTTCCAAGAACCCAATCAGATTTTCTATATACTTATCATGAAGGTCTTTGTTACCAAATATGGAACTCAATTCTTTTGCTTTCTCTCGAATTATCTTTCCATCATTTTCCACCATTACTAGCTTCACTGAGTTGGCCACTGAGTCACACGTGTATGACCCATCATTTTCATTTCTTGGAACTTCTACACCTGCCCCTTTATCTTCTAGAATTCTAGCGTTCAGTCCTTGATCAACCAAAAAAGGTAACATAATCAAAGGATGACCAAACATTAACCCTTCTATAATCGAGCTCCATCCACAATGAGTCAAGAATCCACCAATTGAGTCATGACTTAGTATCTTCAACTGAGGTGCCCAACTCTTCCATACTATGCCTCGACCTTTAGTTCTTTCTTCAAAACCATCCGGTAGCTCAATCGGGTTGATATTTCCCGACCCGGATGGCTTCCTCAAGACCCAAAAGAACGGTGATCCGGATGACTCCAAACCATGAGCCAGCTCGTTGATTTCGCTTTGACCAACCGTCACTTCACTTCCTAATGCTACATAGACAACCGAACCTTTCGGTTTGTCATCTAACCATTCTTTAATCGATATCCAAGATTCATTCTTCTCATCGCTACTACTTTGCACTACAGGTGGCATCAACCCTGTAGGAAGCACGAATACATGATTAAGATCCTCCAGTAACTTCATCCACTGACCTTCAAACTCGTGACAGTGACGAATAACAATAGCGTCTAATCCTTTTATCGTGATACCAGTACGATAAAGGTCCGAAACGCCAGAAACATTCTTCTGGCTTGACCCCACCATCCAACGTGCCTCGTGGCGGCGATACGCAGCCTTTGTTTCAAATGGGATCCATTTTGGTGGAACCAAAAAATCCTCCAACTTTGGTGGTGAAGTACAATAGTTGGTGTTGATCATGTTCTCAATGGAACCAAAGAAGGAAATGAACCAAGCATTGATTATGCTGTAGTAAATTCTTGATATTCCTAATTTGGCTGAAATTGGAGCTAACCAATATTGTGCAAAATCTTGAATAATCCAATCAGGAGAATTTTTCTCCAAGAAAATAGTCACCTCTTTTTCCATACCATCCATTGCTTTCTTGAGATAAATAATTTCTTCTGTTCTTATATCCATAGTGGCCTCTGCATATTCTGGCAAGCCATCAACTTTGGGAAGTGGGATTTTTACAAAGTTTATGGAATTGGAATATTCAGAGGGAAGTTTTGGGAGACGATCAATGTTTTTTGGGGTTGAAATAAAAGAAATTTTGTGACCCTTTTGAGCAATGAATTTGGAAAGTTCAAGAAATGGGATAAAATGACCAAAAGCTAGCCATGGGAACATAACTATGTGAAGCTTTTTATTGCTTTCATCACCATTGGCCGTGGATTTGAAAAGTTGATGAGGATCCATGGCTTACACAATTTTCTTTTGTTTGTGCTTCTCTCTTCCGTTTTTATCACCAGTACTGTATAGTAATAGAGTAATATTTTATGTTGCCATATGCTTATAAAATGCTAACCATACCACTATATAAAGAGTGGTCAGATTATATTCCTGACAGACAATATATATATATATATATATATATATATATATATATATATATATATATATATATTATTTTAAAAGGAATATAAATATTAATTGACTAAAACATCCTTTAAATATTAAATGATCTTTATACCCTTTTAGTCTAATTCTATCATATTTCTATTGTCTATTTTGGTGAATAAAAAACTTGTCCCACTTGAAGATAGAATTTTAAACAAACACTACTTTTGAAATTTGGATCCCGATCTAATGATATCATTCCATTTTGACAAACAACACCATAAGGTATACCAACATAAATAATTAATTTACAAAGGAAAAAACAGAAAAAAGCAAGAAAAAATCAGGTGTTAGATCAATTAATTTTATGAGTATGAATGATAGACAAATTATAGGCTAACATAACATATTCAGCGATCAAACGTTTACTAATATAACATTGTTAACATATTCAATGATCAGACGTTTCTTCTCCTTTTATTAAATTGCAACAGATAGCAAAAATTAAGATACAGTAAATATTAATGAAGTTAGAGAACACCTTTAATCAAATATCAGCAATTATTAAAGTTTTGTTTGCCAAAAAGATGACGTTCGGCAAGAGTTATAGAATAAATATTGTAGGTACAAAGAAATAACAGAAATTTTATTATCTTTAGGTATAATCTTTAAAATAGTTGAAAGGGAATAATGTGGGAGGCACGTTTATAAAAACTAGTATATATATATATATATATATATATATATATTAAAAACATGAATATAAATGTTGGTTGGTCAAAATATTCTTTAAATATTGAACGATTTTTATACCTATAAAAACTCAATTATTCTATGAACATTACGTCCAAAACTGTAAAAGTTCTTTATAATAAATAATAGATCATTAAATACAACTTTAATTATATTATCCACTCCTATTTTCTCTCCGTTGAAATTACAATCAGTCATTAACCACAACTCTAATTGACTACTGATACATTCTCTCTCTTGAAAATAAATAGCTCGGCTAATACGTACTCTACATATTTTATCTTAGTGAAATGACAATCAGGGATCGATACAACTTTCTTGAATTTCTATCTGATACTTTCTCTTCCTTGGCTGCACATGTTATAAAATTCTATATGTTTTATCTTTTATGACTTATGATGATGTCAAGGTAAATTATACGTGTTAATATTATTGTGACTAAATTTTGTCAGACTTACTTTTGGTGTCCACTGAAATTAGGGTGATCATGGTTTGATTTGGATCGATTATTGATTAAAATCATAATCAAATCAATTTAATCGATTTTTAAATGTCTAAAACTATAATCAAATCAAATAAAATAATAACTACTGGTTTGGTTATTGTCGGTTTGGTTCGACTTGGTTCGATTTTTCGGTTTGTGACTAACAACCATGAGACTTATCAGTAAAACATTAAAAAGTTGAAAAAGACATGTTTTTTTTTTTTTGTTCAAACGATAACTTTTATTTATAGTTTAAGGTGGAACATACATCATAAAAACATTTTCACTATTAGTGATAGTGTAGTACTCAAGTTACCCAAAGTTACTAAACTATTACATATAGAGCTAAAAACTAACTTAGTAGCGGCTGCACCATTTTTGTCATCTTAATACACATACCTAGAAATAAAGTAGAGCATAGGAGTTTTTAGTTGTTGTTACAAACATACATATTAATTAAACATATAGACTACCTAAAATTAAAATTAAAATATATGAAATAAAAAAACTTTGTGTAATGATCCCAAACTTTGTGGCAGTACTTGCATTTTGCCCTCAATTCTCCCATTTTATTAAAAAAAAAAAAATTGTAGTGATCCCATACTTCATATGTTTTTCTATCATTATCCCCAAGATTAGAGTCTCGACTACAAAGAGTTGTTCTTTTCTACTTTTTAGGAGGATTACCCACGGAAAAAGTATTAGGGCATTACCATGTGCTTGAGTTGCGGTTAAAGAATCTTTGATGTTATCAAGTTTCTTCTATAGGAACCTCCAAATCTGTAACCTCTGTCCTTTTCATATGAAAAATATTAGAAGTTTAGGACCCATTCAGACAAGACAAAAGAAAGGATAAAAATTTAAGTTAAAGACATTAGACTCTAACGTGAGCTTCTGTTAGTAGGTTTACACTTAACACTTAAAATAGTTAAAAGACTTAAAGACATGAGCTTGAACATATTCTTAAAAACATGGGCCTTAAACAATCATGTGAAATAAGTAGAACAAAAATCAATTTAATGATTAAAAGGTATAAAATATTTATAATTATTTATGAAAAACTAATATTATACATATAAATAATCATAAAATTTATGTTTATAATTTATCGGTTTGGTTCGGTTAGTTATTCGGTTATTTTTTAATAGAACCATAATCAAACCAAATATTATCGGTTTTTAAAATTTAAAATCAAATCAAATGTCAATTATTTTATTCGGTTTGGTTAAATTTTTTATTTGGTTTTGGTTTTAACCAAAACCGTGAACAGCCCTAACTGAAATTATGAAAGTGATTATGCCAACCTTTATGTTTAAGTTGATTTTTAACTCTCTTTATTGCCTATCTCTGTTCACATTAAAATTATCCAAGTTACTATTCCAAATTTTATAGTTTAAGTTGGTTTCTTAACTTTTGACTATTGCTTGGATATCTGTTGTTCATTGAAATTATGAAAGTTACTGCGCCTAACTTTATTTAAGTTACGTAGTTCTTAGCTTTCTTACTATTGCCTATGTTTGTGTTCTTTTGTGGGAATTCATTGATCGAATGAGATTTACAATACACCAATGGACTATGTCTAATCCATCTAACTTTAGGTCTATTCCAACTCCCGAACCTGGAAAATACTATCTCATCATACTAATCCATCTAACTCTTAGACTACTCCATGTGGTTCAAAAAGTGTTCACTTAGTCCTTATTTTTTGATTTAAAAAGAGTGTTCGCTTATCAAATCAAGAAAGAATTAATCTTATTTTTTTAGATTTGCGCTTATTAAGTGTTGAGTAACCAATCTCAATAACTATTTAATTAGGGGTAGTTTAGTCAAATTACCTATTTTTGCCTAAAAATTAATATTTTTTAAGGGATGTGCAAATGACTAAGTGAATACCCTTTTTGATACGGAGGGAGCATTATCTGAAGAAAATTAGCCATAGAATTTCAAATGTTAAATAATTAAACTAAAAAAATCATGTCTACTACTTTTCTATATTTTTTTAAAAAAAAATTATGGATGTACCTTCTCCAATTTGTTGATAATCATTTTATTAAGTGTAAAATAAAAAATTTAAAGTTAAATGTTTTTGTAACTCATAAAATAAATGTATATAATTTTAAATAATATTATTTAATATTTTTACTATGATTGTGATTGTCTGAGAATAACGTTCAACTGCACGTTAATAGAGACTTGGTAACTTGTATTTAAAATTATGAATATAAATGTTGATTAACAAAATATCATTCAAATAGTAAATAATTTTTATGTCCTTAAGTTGTTAACTTTAACTTCTACTTAAAAAAAAGGACAGAGCTTTGTCATTAAAAAGAGGTCATAACGTATGTAAACACAAACTCTAAATTGTCCAATCCTATTTATATAGGAGTCGTGTTGGTCTCTACCTTCAGCGTGTATGGCCTTAACTTCTGGCAAGTTCTTTCAAGGACTCCGTAGCGTTTGGTTGAAGCTTTGCCTAATTAGCTGTGCCTAATTTTAGAAGTTGACAACTACTTTTTGCCATATAAATTTAGAGCTAGATAAACACGTCCTTTCTTATTGCATTACATTACAACTATATAGAAGCACCACTTTGGTGCACTTTTTGGTCGTCCGTCTGTGGGCCCCAAAAAAAATTTGTGGGCCCACATATTATTAAACACAAATCAACTAATATTTAAAAAAAAAAAAAATTAGGTCCCCATATTAAACACAAACCAACCAATATTAAAAAAATAAACAATGTAAAAAAAAACGTGCAGATTTTGTATTCGTAGCAAACACTAATATAATAAAGTTTTAGATACGGAACATAAACTACAATTTAGTTGTGGGCCCACATATTAAACACAAACCAACTAATATTAAAAAAAAAAAAAAAAAGGTAAAAAAAAAAGTGCAACCCACCGTCTCCAAACTCACGGGCAAAAAAAAAGTGGACCCCTATATTAACAAAATCAAGCAACAAAAAAAAAAAGTGAATCCCATATTAAAAAACAAACAATGTCAAAAAAAAGGTGCAAATTTTGTATTCGTAACAAACACTAATATAATAAAGTTTTATATACGGATCACAAACTACAATGTTATATTAATCGTGTTTTGAACATTAAAAAAAAATAAAGTAAAAAAGGTGAAACTCACTATCTCCAAACTCACGGGGAAAAAAAAAGTAGATCCCATATTAATAAAATCAAGCAATATAAAAAAAATAAGTGAATCCCATATTAAAAAAACAAACAATGTCAAAAAAAAAAAACGTGCAGACTTTGTATTCGTAGCAAACACTAATATAATAAAGTTTTAGATACGGAGCACAAATTACAATGTTATATTAATCGTGTTTTGAACATAGTGTGTGTATATATATATATATATATATATATATATATATATATATATATATATATATATATATATATATATATATATATATGCATAAACTAATAATGTCCTAATAAAAGGGTGGGCCCTATACTAAACAACACCAAGCAATATAAAAAATGGACCCCATATTAACAAAATCAAGCAATATAAAAAAAAAAAAAAAAGTGAACCCCATATTAAAAAAAAAAAAAAATAATGTAAAAAAAAAAAAGGACTTTGTTTTCGTAGTAAACACTAATTTCCAAAGTATCTCATTAAGTCAATAATGATGGATTCATTGCACGTGCGTATCAATCCATTAGTGGGAGCAAATGAAACTGTTTTTCTTCAAAAAGTTAAGTAGTCAAACCATACAGTTTTCTTTCTTTTTTATATTAGCCTGAGATCTAATCTAAATATTAAACTGTTGTATTTGCTATTCCGCCATGTCATTTATTTGTTATGTTCACTAAAATAAATATACTTAAAATATTTATATTTTAAAATAAGATATAATAATGTGAAAAGAGATTAATGTAAAAAAAAAAATCAAATAGACATCAAATAATGAATAAAGTAAATTAGTCAAATTATAATTCTAATCGACGTTTTCTTAAAAAACTATGCAAAAGACAACATGACAAGTAAAATGAGCTAAATCGAGAATATTTATCAAAAATTAAAAAATAGTATTTCATCATTTAAATAGAAAATCAATTTCTATTTTGTTTCGTTTTAAACATGTAAAATTAATTTAATAATTTGAATTAGAATTATCCAAATCAAAATTTGATAAAAAATAATAAGTATTTTACACCTTTAAATTAATCGAATTAAAATTGAAAATATCAACCGATGCTTAAATATTGCTATTGTTTTATTTCAAAGAGAGGAAAATAGTTTCCTTTTAAACAAGTCTTCTCTTTTAAAAAATATTAATAAATTTGCCGATTTTATATTCGTAGCAAACATTAATATAATAAAATTTTAGATACGGAGCACAAATTACAATGTTATATTAATCGTGTTTTGAACATAATATGTAGTCTATATATATATATATAATCACTATTCAAAGACAATTACATACACATAGATGCACTGTAATTTAAAGTGTTGGATCCGTGCGCAGCACGGGCCTAGGACGTCTAGTTGAAACATGTAGCCTAATTTTAGAAGTTGACAACTACTTTTTGCCATATAAATTTAGAGCTAGATAAACACGTCCTTTCTTATTGCATTGAAACATGTATTCTCTGTAAGCTATTCTCACTTGTGAACCACATATCTTTTTGGAGTCCGGAGTCAAAATGGCTTGTTTTTAGAGCTAATAAACTAAAATAGGATGCATTTTTTTTTTATACCAAAATGAGTATTTGGTTGGTTATCCAACGAAATACCCAAAAACAATACTGTTCCGGTCCGGATATTGTTGCATTTTGCTACACTTGTAGCGAAATGCAACAATTTTTTTTTTTTTTTTTGCATTTCGTTTATATTCCTACCAAATAGGATTTTTTTTTTTATATTTCGTTTATATAAAAACGAAATAAGAAAATAATTTATTTTTTTGTATTTCGTTTATATAAAAACAAAATAGAAAAAAAAATTGGTATTTCGTTTATATAAAATAGGAAAATAATTTTTTTTTATTTCGTTTATATAAAAATGAAATAGGAAATTTTTTTTTTTTTTTTTTGTATTTTGTTCATATACCAACGAAATTCCCATTTCGCTAGAATATGAACGAAAAACCCTTTCTTTTTTTTTGTTTTTTTGTTTTTTTTACCGTTTTCTGCTCTCCACATCGCTGTGGTTTTAATTTTATTTTTTTGTACATTTCTGTTGGTTCAATCAGTTTCAGACGAGCATTGAATAGTCATCAAAATAATATCTTTTACATTTCGTGACTTATAGCCTGTTGGCCAAGCTTATTTTTTCCCAAAAATACTTATTATCAATAAGTGTTTATTTTTAAAAAAAGTGAAGTGTTTAGCCAAGCTTTTGGGAGAAAATAAGTGCTTTTGGGGAGTAGGAGAAGCAGTTTTTCAGAAGCTAAAAAAAATAGCTTTTGAGAAAAAAACACTTAGAAGCACTTTTTAAAAGTTTGGTCAAACACTAATTGCTGCTCAAAAGTACTTTTTAAATTAATTGGCCAAACACAAACTGTTTTTGTCAAAAGTACTTTTTTGATACTTTTCAAAATAACCTATTTTTATAAGATTGGCCAAACAGGCTATTAATTTACGAAATTTTTTACTTTTCTCCATTTATAAATATTGTCCTATCTTTACCTATGGTATATCCTTCGTCTTTCAATTTTCTTTTATCCATCTCATATCTTTCATATATTGTTTTTTTCTTATCTGTTTCATATCCTTCAGCTTTTATTTTTTCTCTCATATATTTCATAAAAGATGACGGAAACTCATATTAAAGTGTATTTATTTTGGGGTGGTGAAGTTGTGTACGAAGCAGGTTCGGTTAGATACAGCCGTGGTCCTGAAATAGGGCAAAGGTTTCCAATTTTCCTAAAATATGATCATTTGCAACGCGTCTTAAGGAGTAAAATGGTCGTAAATGATCCTGAACTTTCGGTGGTTATAACCGGATGATGTCCAAGTTCATTTATAGCCGATGGTTCACCAATTTATGGTGAGATGCCAATTACGGATGCTGAATCTTTATCGTCATTTCTTCGTTGTCCTGAGATTTTTAAAAATCACATATGCATAGCGACACTTGACATGTATGCTACAGTTTAACGCTCTACCCAGGTTGAAGTACCGACCGACAATGAGTTCGATTTTGGAGGTACTACCAATCTCCCAAGTTTGAATATTGGTTTTCCAAGGGGTATAGTTCAACAACAAACAATTGTAGGATTTGGTAGTCAGTCAAATGATACAACTAATTATGGTACACAGTATGATGGTGTGGCTTCAACGCACTATCATAACTTTGATTGGAGTGGGCAGAATCGTGAGACGGGTGGACCAAGTAATGCTACTACGCAGTTGCATAATTTGAATTGTAATGTACGACACCCTTCACATCCAGGTCCAAGTAAATTGGACAGTGATAGGTAAATATAATCATATTTTATTCACTTTATTCATGGATCATATAATTGTGTTTGACTTGTAAATTCTATGAATTTTTCTTATTTATAGGCATAACGATTTTGAAGATAACCCCACATTGACTCAGCTCACACAAATTGTGAGCAATAACGATTTAGCTAATGATATAATAAATGAGTCGGATAGCGATAGTCCATTAGATCATGAAGGGATGGACGATGATCAATGAAGATGTTGCGGCCCCCAGTGATCTTAGTGTTAATTATCATTCAAATGTGATCCCATATTTGGATAATATAGAAGAAGTGGAACCGAAAGATTTTGCATACATGAGAGATAACGGGCCTGTTCGGGCTGCACTTTGGAATTTCAGTAATCCTAAAGTTATCAAATCAGGTTAGTTTGTTGTGACTAATTTTTTTAATAATATATTATTTTTGAATTTTGTGCTTTTAATCGGTGTAATTAGGAGTTGATTTTTTTTTTTTGTACATGCAAATAGGTATGTTATTTCACAACTAGAAGCAAATGAAAGGTGCAGTGAGACTCTATATTATAGCTCACAAAAAAGAATTTAAAACGGATCAAGCCAAAGGTACATTTTGGAAGGTTATTTGCAAGCAGCATGAGGAAGGTTGTAGTTGGATGATCCGTTTTTCATTGATCGGAAGTGGCATGTGGAAAGCAGGAAAAGTGATTGAGCCACACAATTGTGACACGGATGATTATACAGAGGATCATTTCAATTTGAATAGCAACATGATTGCTACTTCCTTGATACCGTATGTTATGATCAATGCACAAATCAGTATTAAGTTTGTTCAGGAAACTATAAAAGGGAACCATCACTATGCTCCTAGTTATAGAAAAGCGCAAAAAGGGCGTAAGAAAGATTTTGAGATGGTGTATGGTGATTTCGAAGGTTCTTTTAGGGCATTGCCTCGATACATGGCTGCCCTAGAACATTTCAATCCGGGCACTATTGTTGAGTGGACACACGAGTCAACTACAATGCAAGGCGAACACATCTTCAAGTATCTTTTCTGGGCCTTTAAACCAAGTATGGATGAATTCAAAAGTTGCAGGCCGGTCATCTCAATAGATGGCACTCATGTCTATGGTAAGTATGAGATAAAATTGTTGATTCTTTGTTGGCATTGATCCAAACGGAAATATTTTTCCACTTGCATATGTTATAGTTGCACGTGAGAGCTATGCGTCATGGACTTGGTTTCTCAGTTTATTATGGAGACATGTTGTTTGTAATAGAAAAGGCATTGGACTAATTTCTGACCGTCATCAAGGGATCTTACAATGTGTAATGACACATGAATGGTTAAAGCCACCCACCACACATCATAGATTTTGTGTTCGACATATAAAAAGCAACTTTAACAAAAAGTTTCTTAACTCTGATCTTGAGAAGCTAATGTGGTTGGCTGCTACAGAGCACCAGAAGAAGAAATACCAAATGAGAATGCAACAAATCAAAACTTTTTCACCTGCAGCGCATATGTGGTTGAGCGAGCTTCCGAAGGAAAAATGGACATTGTATAAGGATGGTGGTTATAGGTGGGGGGCTATGACGACAAATGTCTCTGAGTCTTACAACGGTTTATTGAATAAAGCCTGTGGATGGCCTGTTACTACCATGGTTCGCTTGACCTTTAAAAATCTTGTTGATCATTTTGTTAAAAGAAGCGCCCTTGCTGCTTTGCTAATGGTAAATAAGAAGACTTGGCCGCCCGGTGTTGATAAGAAGTTCCATGAATATTGGGATAGGGCCACCATGCACACTGATGTGATGAACTACAACACTGTGACTGGGGTCTTCGAGATTCTGACATTTGCACACGAAGGTAAGGGCGGAAATGTCCATAAAGTCTCTGACAATGGAAAAAGTGTTCATGTGGGAAGCGGAAAAACTACCAGTAGCAAGTTGTAGCAAATTAGCTATAACAAATTAAAACAAAATCAACCCATTATCATAGTACGAGTTAGCAAAAAATGAACAAATCTACAAAAAATCTATTGTTGTTATATTTTTCACATTTCTTATCAAAAAAATTTAAAAGGAAAAATACCTGATCATCAGTTAGGTTGTCTAAAACATTTCTACAAACTACTAGCACAGCTCGTGCCTCGCTTTCACGAACTTCATGACGAGTCCACTTCTGCGCAAATACAATATCTCATTCGTTTACTCTTGAAGGACGAAGTAATGGCTGCATCAGGATTATTCGCTCCCAAGCCCAAACCTGTATAAGTAAATTTAAATATATAATTTTTTTTTGAATTAAATAAAATAACCCGAAAATGCACATGAAAATTGTGTTGTTATGGTTGGGTTCCAATAATTCGCTAATATTGTCGTGTAAGCCATCCTACAATATTATAATTTTTAATGATTTGTAATACAAATTATAACACTAGGAAATCTAAAATATTATTTAAAAGACAACAGAGAAGTTGACTATTTAAACGTGTATCAAGCAATACTTTTAAATTGTTAGCGTGATAACTCAAGGAAATATGGTTAGCTGACATTTAGATATATACACAAATATTAATAATCCAGATTGCATTATATATAGTGGTACATTTAGTGTTTATAATAAAGCTCAACTTTCGGTTCCTAATTTCATTTTTCAAAATTTGGGTAATAGTGATTATAGGAATGTTGCTTGATCTCTTATTTCTACTGAAGTAGAGCAATATAATATTAAAATTCACATACCTGTAACAAAGCAATAAATCCACAAACATCACGGCTATTAGCCATCGAAGCACGGCATAGACAATTGTACAAGTTTGATAATGCTGCTGCTCCCCAAGCTTTCCCGCCCATTGCATCAAGGTCTATTATGTCAAGCAAAAAGTGTAAACTAAGCTTTGAACCAGTATTATCAGGGAATATAATACCACTAATCAACCAAAGCAGATACAACCTGACCCTCTTTTGCACCTCAGACTCATGAGTGTGTTCATCAATAATATCATTATTGGCAATCAAGGTTTCCAAATGATTAGATAATTGTGTTATTACTAACAAGCTACTACCTATAATTCTTTGCTTCTCCGGGAAACCAACTAGTAAGGTCGTACATCAATTCCCGCCACCTTTATTTAGTTATTTGTTCAACATTTCTCTGCACCAATGGGTGGCCATCCACGGGAATGCCATATAAGACCTCGACATCCTGCAGTGTGATGGCACATTCGTCAGTCCGCATATGAAATGTATGCGTCTCTGGACGCCATCTCTCAATAAGTGCAGTGATGATTCCTTCATCATACTGTACATTACCTACTGCTAAAACTCCCCAAATTCACACCTCTCAAAGTAATTAAGGATGCGATTATGTAAAGGGCGTTGCCTCGCATGACTCCAGAATTCATGATTCGCACGACGTATAATTAAACACGCGTTTTGTCCCGTCAATTCTCCATCCCACACAACCTGGGATCGTGCTGTTGCTGGAGTATTAATAAATCATAATTTTCTGGACCTGGATGTACAGTGACTTCGGGGCGATCCATACCTATAACATTGCAACACCAAGCCACTGCTGTTAGAATAATTGACAACACATTACACAATTGTTTACTATATATTTAATAGGAAAGTCAACAAAGGTCAAACTATAAGATATATTATCACGTGAGAAAAGAAAAAAATTAATAAGAGTACAACTGTCAAAAAATAATTGCAGTTCCCTATGTGGTCAACGAAATGTAATTAAACTTTTGGTTAAGCTCATAATTAATTGCCATAATAGTATTCATCTTACATATAGCTACTTCTTTTCTATTTAAAACAAACCATATGACTGGAGAGGGGATGCAAGGACAGTTAATTTTTTATTTTTTTTACTGGACCGGAACAGTATTTCATTGGCTATCCAACGAAATACCCATTTTGATATTAAAAAAAAAAAAAGACATGCTATTTTTGTCTATTAGCTTCAAAAACAAGTCCAACTTCCTCATAGTTTCTTGATCTTATACTTTTAATTTGAAAAGTAAAATTCTTCATGCTTATCAACAGAAAATAATCTCCAACGACTAGTCACAGTTTGAACATAGAAAATGACCCAACAAATGATACAAATATCTTTATGTTATATTTAACAATCTTACTTTCCTCACAATTTCTTCATCTTTTTTTTAAGTGTTGTTCTATGAAAATGACTAACTAAAAGAACATTTTATAATATAAATTTATACCTTTTTAACTAGTAGCTTAGACGATCTTTTTAGTATTTTAATTGCAATTCGTTGACCAATAAACTCTACTAACATTTTTTAAAGCTTTTTTTAACTGAAGCAACGACTGAAATTACCAATTATTGATTAATTGAACTTGTAACTTTTGTTTTCTTTATTAGTCTACTACACTAAGTACAAGATATAAATAAATCAAAAAAATAAATCTGAACTAATTTATAATGACTAAATCAAAAAATATACGTAAAAACTTATAAAATTAATAAATTACCTCAATTTGAAGAAGATTATGGAGCAAAAGTTAAGGAATCCTTGTGATAGGATTAGTAGAAAAAGAAAAAGAATGAAGAACGGAAGAAGAGGAAGAATGGAGGCAGAGGAAGAATGGAGAATGGAGAATTGAGATAGAGGAAGAATGGAGAATGGAGAATGGAGAATGGAGAATGGAGAATGGAGAATGGAGAGGATAAGGTAAAATAATTTAGGGTAAAAGTGGAGAGCAGAAAAAGGGTATATGAACTAAATAAAAAAAAAAATTCCTATTTCGTTTTTATATAAACGAAATACCAAAAAAAAAAAATATTTTCCTATTTCGTTTTTATATAAACGAAATACAAAAAAAAAAATTTATCCTATTTCGTTTTTATATAAACGAAATACAAAAAAAAAAAAATTTCGTTTTTAATAAACGAAATATATAAAAAAAAAAATCCTATTTCGTTGGAATATAAACGAAATGCAAAATATATATATATATATATATATATATATATATATATATATATATATATATTTGTTGCATTTCGCTACAAGTGTAGCGAAATGCAACAATATCCGGACCGGAACAGTATTGTTTTTGGGTATTTCGTTGGATAACTAACGAAATACCCATTTTGGTATTAAAAAAAAACGCATCCTATTTTAGTCTATTAGCTCCAAAAATAAGCCATTTTGGCTCCGGACTCTATCTTTTTGTGAATCAATATCTTTTAGAACCTTGACTAAGCATTGCTTGCGATACCAAGAACAAACTTTCCGTTCGTCTATGTAATTTCATAATAAAATTCTTATTTGCTTTTCGAATTTAATAATTCTATAATCTTATTATATTTACTATTTTGGTGTACGCATTTTGTGCGTGACCAAATCGAGTACATCATGCGACAACAAACACTACAGAATAAATATTAGGCAAATAATAAATAATTATTTGAGGAAAATAGTAAATGATAATTTTGCTTATTGTAGAGTCTTTTAATGAAGGCAAAAAAATTCAAACAATATTTCTAAGACCCTTCGTGCTTTTAATATAGTATAGATTATTTTCTATTATTACAAAAGATTACCTTTTTAAAACAGAATATGAATTTGATGGTATATACAATATGTCAAAGAACCCAGTAAAAGAAGTAACTGAGAGAAGAATAAATTAAGAAGGGGAATATTAACGTGCAATTCAATGGATCGCCATAGCCTAGGCAACGTGGAATTTATAATACAATGGGATTTTCAACAGGCTTAAAAATTGAAATGGGATTAGACCTAGGCCAACGTGAAAAAGAAAATTAACTTCAATCCATAAAAAGAAATTATACCCTTTGAAAATTAAAATACACTGCATTGCATGTAAGATAAAATATTGAGCAACTTTTATACCCTTCAAAGATAAGTTATTGATAAAATATCCTCAAACATTGAGCAACTGTTATACCCTTCAAAGATAAGTTATTGATACAACATATATTTCTTAAGTTGGATAAAATTGTATCAATAATAGCTTTGCCTAATTAATATTAAGGCTTAATGCATATGTGGCCTCCTAAACTTGTTTTTTTTTTCTTTTGGCATCTCAACTAAATGTTGTTCCTATTGAACTTCTGAACTTGGCCTCAAGTGTGTCTATCAAACACAGTCCAACTATATATCCTACGGTTTAAAAGATACCAATTCCATATGGACAAGAACTCGTTAAACAAACATCTTATCAATATATGAAGGATTATATTGTTATATAATTCTAAAGTCATTTGTTTTAAATTCATTAGCCACTGACACACGCTCAATATAAAGTCTCTACAGAGATATTAATTTTCTTCTTGTATTTTGGTTAGCAAGGGTGTTTTTATTCTTTTTAGGTCTACTAAAACGTTGTGTGCTTGGTAAAGTGGAATAGGAAAACTATGAGTTCTCACCTATGAGTGAAACTTCATGTCCCTATAATTCGTGTGAATTATTTGTGAACGAACATGATATCATGTATATTCTTTTATTAGAATACGTTTAACTTCTTCGACAAGTAAATGATTGATATTCTTTTAATTTTGCGAAATATAATAACCTTCAATATAGTGAAAATAAATAAAATATATGGTCACCAGCTCAATTTCTAATCTTGGGTTATTTTAGTCATAACATTTTTTCCATGTAGGTAAAACATAAAGGATAATGGGAAGTATGGAGTGGATACGATCAAACGATATTTTTGTACCTTATAAAATAAATAATATGTAATTTCAAATATCATCATCTAACATTAAGAGATTGACGGGAAATAACGCGCGATGCACGTTCATAGAAATTAGTATATATATAAAGGTGGTTGATGTTTATTTAATATGTAGTGATAGCTAGTGTAAAAAAAATTCTATCATCAGGTCATTTAAAAGCTAATTACAAGTAATTGTAATAGCAGGGCATGGATTAGTAAACTGCAACATAGAGTTAATGGCCTGTTTTATTTGTTATAGCAAGCATGGATTGGTTAAAGACTTTGATTGTTAACTCAAGATTACGTCTTTTCAATTGCCATAAATACAAACACAGCTGCACAATCAAAATAAGAGTAATTTCTAATTTGCACCCCTAACGCTCACTCACACCTTATTCTATCTTTTTTAATAATTTGCACCATATTCTCCTTAATTCATTACAAAACTATTAAAAGCTAAGTTATCCAATAATTCACAAAGAGCAAAACGGGAAATTACGTACATATAGGAAAACAGGAAAATGTTTTAGATTAAAATAATAGTAGCAATATTGAATGCGGTATTCAATATTGCTTTTATTTTAAGCCTATACGTATTTATCTCGAATGTACAGGTTATTACAAGGAACTCCAATGCTGTTAGAACCAGTTGTAAATATGTATAAGCAGCTTGTCATTGCTCAAGGGATGCTCTTGGTGTAACATGCTGAAAATGTAGCTAAAAGATCTGGTGGTTTGTTAGAACCATGAAAGTGTATACAACAACAACAACATACTCAATGTAATTCCAAAAGTGGGGCCTAGGAGGGTATAGTATACGCAGACCTTACCCCTATCATGGAAAGTAGAGAGGTTGTTTCCGATAGACTCTTGGCTCAAAGAAAGGCAAACCAAATCAGTCCGGAAAAAGAAATAATAGAAGTAAAGAAGCCAATGCGCGCAAAATACTAAATAAAACATGACAAAGCAGTCTGACTTTTATGTAATGACTGGTTAGCCAATAACTCAGTTTTTCACAAGGCCCTCGAAATGGCATTTGCGGTTCTCTATAACAAGATTAGCGCTGGTTGTTCAAGTGCAAAGCTCCTTGCTTCTTATTGTTTTGAATTCTGCACGAGAGCAAAAAAATTAGTTATAGTTGTTTCTGTATGAGTCTACCAGTGGAATTGATCAAGTGTGTGGAGGTTATTAATGAATTCTATCATAAAACTAAATGATGAAAGCCCGTGCTACCATCGGCCCAACACAAAAAATAGTACCACACTTTTTTTAGTCTGTCTAAAAAAGAATGATATATTTTTATGTTTAGAAATCATTTAATTTGAAACTTCCCCTTTTACCTTTAATGAAATGATTTAAATCCACACAAATATCTATGACTTGTTTTAGACCACAAGTTTCAAACATTTTTCCTTTCGTTTTTTAAATTTCGTGCGTAGTCAAACTATATCACATAAATTAGGACAGAGAGAGTACCGTTTAGTAATATAATTATGGAATTTTTATTATAGAAAGTATTATAATTCAATTAATTGAAAATATCAATAAATTATTTTACTTAGTCCGCTTCTCCCATATATGACTTTCCTGGTTTGGTTCTCCAATTGAAAGATTTGAACTACACCTTCTCCTTTTGAGTTTCATGCCATCATCTCTTTCTACTCAAAAACACTGAAAAACGCTTTCATATATCAGCATCTGTTGAAGTCTTAAATTTTTAAGTATAGACCAACTTCATCATTTTAAGAAAATATGTGTATACGTTTCTTGACTGTTTATATTTCGTCTTCTTAATATTATTCCTCATTATTTGTGTGAGACGTATATGTCTAAACTTACACCCAAAGGCAGAAGTTTTAAATCTTTTGGTTTTATGACTTCTTTAGTGGTTTTTGTGTTCAATTTAAATCGTTAATTCTTTTTTCCTGAATTTCTCCTCTTTAAATTTTCTTTAACCGTACCTTTACCATTTTCTGAACTTATTACTCCCTCCGTCCCAAAAAAATAATCCTCTTTTGACTTGGCACAAAGTTTAAGAAATAAAAGAAGACTTTTGAAATGTGTAGTCCAAAACAAGCCTTAGATATTTGTGTGGCTGTAAATCATCTCAGAAAGTTAAATTGTTTCTAAATATAGAAAGAGAACAATCTTTTTGGTACATACTAAAAAGGAAAGGAGAACAATCTTTTATCGTTATGAGGGAGTATCATTATTTAATTGTCCCTTTTTTTTGTTGCAATTGTCTCCTATTTCTTCACGCGGACCCCACCTTATTTTTTTTTTTGCAATTGTCTCTTAATTTTCACGTGGACCCCACCTTATTTTTAAAAAAAATTTCTACCATTATAGAAGAGTGGGACCCACCTTAATTTTTTTTAAAAAAATTTACTATTATAGATCAATTTAAATCGTTATTTCTTTTTTCCTGAATTTTTCTTCTTTAAATTTTCTCTAAGTGTACTTTTACTATTTTCTGAACTTATTATCATTATTTAAATGTCTTTTTTTTTTTGCAATTGTCTCCTACTTCTTCACGTGGACCCCACATTATTATTTTTTTCAAATTGTCTCCTACTTCTTCACGTGGACCCCATCTTTTTTTTTTTTTTTTTTTTGCAATTGTCTCCTAATTCTTCAAGTGGACCCCATCTTAATTTTTTTTTTTAAAAAAAGTTTCCTACTATTAGAGAAGAGTGGCTCTCACCTTAATTTTTTTTTTAATTTACTATTATAGATCAATTTAAATCGTTATTTCTTTTTTCCTGAATTTCTCTTCTTTAAATTTTCTCAAAACGTACCTTTACCATTTTCTAAACTTATTATCATTATTTAAATTTTTTTTTTGTGTTGCAATTGTCTCCTACTTCTTCACGTGAACCCCACCTTAATATTTTTTTTTTTTTTTGCAATTATATCCTACTTCTTCACGTGGAACCCACCTTATTTTTTTTATTTCTACTATTATAGAAGAGTGGGCCCCACCTTAATTTTTTTTTAAATTACTATTCTAGAAGAGTGGGTAGACGACGATCCAACCCACTCTTCTAATATAGTATAAAAGAAACACATGACAGGAAATTGACATGGATGTATTCATTGAGTACATTGAACATCAATGGGAATTTTATTTCAAAAATATTGAACTGATTGTAGGAACTGCTCAAGTTGATCTTCTGTTACTGTTTAATGTTGGAGTTGTGTTTAAATAAAATTAAATATTTTAAATGAAAAGATGTGTCCTTTCATTCTTTGGCTACTACCAGTTCTATTTAAATTCAAATTCTTCATATTCCAATGTGAACTTTCTTCTCAATATAGAATAATAAATTTCTTCTCTGCATAGTAACTTTCTTCTCCAATTCCAAAGAGATCAAATTGCTTGCCTAGATAAATTTCTTCACTATTTGCCTAGAGCAAAAATTCAAAGGCTTGTCATATCCACTGAAACTATTTGTGTACAATCTCATAGTAATCTCGCAGAGGAGAGGGAGCAAATATCATTTTTAGGAAAGCTTTTTGCATGAGTTTCAAGCCTTCAATTCTGTGTTCATTGTTCATATTATCAAACCTTCATCTTTATGTGAAAGAATTGATTTTTGTTATGTGATAGAAAAACTCATGTGTTGGATGATTTTCTATTACTTGGAGCTAAAGGATGCTCAATTACTTGGAGTCAAAGGATGCATTGCTTGGAGCCAAAGAATGCATTGCTTGGAGCCAAAGAATTCTAAGATGTGGAGGAGAATTGAAGAGCTCATGTAACACACTTGCATCCTAGGGCATTTTATGCCCATAAAATGAGAGGCAATTCTTCTTTGTTTAGCATTCCAAAAGTCATACAATATATTGTAGTGAGTAGAGAGTTAAGAGAGCAATTTGCTTAGGTGTAATTGGGAAATCTCCCCTTCCTTTGTTAATAATATAAAGGAACTTGTTCTCTGGTGGACGTAGGATCATTTTAATCCGAATCACGTTAAATCTTGTGGTCTTTCTATTACATTTCCGCTAACATTATGGTTTTCTTTAAACAATATTTTTTGTGTTCTTCTTATATTATTTCCAACATTTAATGCTTCAGATAGATTGAGCTACTTACAAATCAAGCAAAAGTTCAGTTTGGTTGATGATGACAACTTGATCATATTGCTTCAATCTCTCAGATGTAAGAAGTATCATATTCTAATTAAACAGCCTAGCAATACAAATATTTCATCAACTAATCATTTTGATCACAACTACAAGGTCACTGACAAAATGAGAAGGATAAGGATCCCTTTGCTTCCAGTGGTTGAAAGGAACAAGGTGGTTCAAGATGTTGACTAATCTGATATATCACTCCTATTATATCAATACTTAATCTACATTAAGCTATTGAAGTTATTACAACCGTCAAACAATTCCTTAAAGTCAATAATGATGAGACTATACCGCATCGGTGACAAACGACAACCTTGGGCGCCTTATAAGGCTTGGACAATCCTTCTCCTTCGAGTTAGCTTTTGGGTATGAGTTAGTCCCAATGCCTAATTTGACATGGTATCAGAGTCAGGCCCAGGTCCGATCCATATGGGGCTCCGAGAAAAAGAGAGAGGGGCAGAATGCTCCCCGTCCAATTGACCGGTCCCGAACCGATAGGGGGAGAAAATACCTCTAGTCCATGAATGTACATGCTCCAGATCGGACAGTAGAT
This sequence comes from Lycium ferocissimum, assembly GCF_029784015.1. NCBI lineage: Eukaryota > Viridiplantae > Streptophyta > Magnoliopsida > Solanales > Solanaceae > Lycium > Lycium ferocissimum. The sequence goes on from NC_081347.1 coordinate 3,857,434, forward strand.
CCCGAATTGAAAAAGAATATCCGGATCTGAGGGGGTGAAGAGAATATACTATATTGGTGATGGACAAGAACCCTGGGCTCCTGATAAGGCTTGGGCTATCTTCCTCCCTTTGAGCTAACTTTTGGGATGTGAGTTAGGCCCAAGGCCTAATTTGACAAATGATTTCGCTACAAAAAATTCCATGGATTGCCCGTCACACGGACTGGTCTTTAATTTTTGCCCCTCAATTCGCTGGTCTTTAAGTTTTTCCCCTACTTCTCATTTAATGAAAATTTGTGGGCTAAATTACCCTTTTCGCACCAGAGATTCTAGGTTTGATCCCCAGCAAAGTCGCAAATAATAATAATTTCGCAAGGCATAGGTTTCTATGAACCTATACCTATTCGGGCGAAATTACATAGAACCTATGCCTTGTACGGAAAAGGTTTGGGGAAATGAAGTTCTGCCTTAATTTCGCAATTATGCCTATAGGTATAGGTTCTATGTAGTTTCAAAGGAACCTTTGCCGTGTCCGGCATAATTTCTATGTAACTAAATAGCGAGCAGGCATAGTTTCATATGAACTTATGCCTTGTAATTTTTTTTTCATTTTTTTTTTTTACTGAGCGGGGGTTCGAACCGAGAACCTTTGGGTATTTTCGGCCACATTTTTAAGCGAAGGACAAAAATTAAAGACCAACAATTTGAGGGGAAAAAAATTAAAGACCAACGCCTTTGAAGGGCAATCGTGCAAATTGCCCATTTCACTATTCATCACCCCGAACCTCAAGAACTCTAATTTTTAAAAACAAATTCAAGAACGGGATAAAACTTGCTTCAACTAGTGATTTCTATTTAGCATTTTATTTCAAATGAGTATCCATAATTGAATAGGGTAAATGGTTACCTTGTGTATCCCAAACACCCTAGCTTGAGCCTTGGAAGAGATTCTTGAAGTTTTAAGAATTTTTATAGATTTTGATTCGTAAATATGTTAGTTCTAGTAACAAATGATTTTTTTTTTTTTTTGGGTAACTAACTTTCATTTCCTTACAAAAGTGGAACATTACAAAACAGAGAAACATAGAGTACTTGTTGGATATACAATCCCCACAAAGCCAGGGGTGGCTCAATAACATTGGAGGCCTAAAGCAAAATCTTTACAAGAGGCCCTATAATGAGCATCATTGACCAAATAGACAAGTAAATATAAGGAATTGAAAAGAAAAAAAAAAAAAGGGGGAACTTGATTTTTTATATTAAAAAAACTGAATAAATTAATGAAATATTTATTTGTTACGATACTTGCGTGTTTGATTGCATCACAACTTAGATATAAGTGACTAACTAATGAATAGAGAAAAAGACTTCTGCACAAAAGTAAAATAAGATTGGCATAAAATTAGTTAGGTTAAATTTCCTCTGTCTCAATTATGTGCCACCGCTCGACTAGGCACAAAGTTTAAAAAGAAAAGGAATACTTTTGAATTTGTGGTCTAAAACAAACTTTAGACATTTGTGTGGCTATGAATATTTTCATTAAGAGTTAAGGAGAATTTTAAAATTAAATTGTTTTTAGTTATAGAAAGATGACACTCTTTTTTTTACAGACTAAAAAGAAAAGTTTGTCACATAAATTGAGACCGAAAGAGTACTCCCTCCGGATAAAAAAAAGAGCCCACTTAGCCATTTGCACACCCCTTAAGAAAATACTAACTCCTAGAATAAAATAGGTAATTTAACTAAACTAACTCTAATTAAATAGGCATTGGGATTTGATCATATAACACTTAATAGGGGCAAATATGAAAAAATAAGGTTAATGCTTTCTTGATTTACTAAGTGAACTCTTTTTTTTATCCAAAAAAAGACTAAGTGGACTCTTTTTTTAATCCGGAGGGAGTACTAATTAATGAGAGGAAGAAATTAAGTTATTAAACATTAATATGAAAACAAAGAAATAAATTCAATAATCAGAAATAATTTTATAAATTATATAAGTACTATATATAGAGAAATAATAATTTTGGGACCCCAATATTTTGGGGCAAGTGCTTCACATGCTTTAGTAGGGTCTATCCGGCACTGCACGGAGCCTCCAGCCAAGTATCAAACAAACAAAAACCTTACATCAAGAGCACTGGTAATTAAGTAACAAATGATGTTTTTGTCATCACACCAGTGTGAGTTCCAATACCTCGGGCTTGCTTTAACAAATTTATTTTAAGCTCAAATCCATTTCAAATTTGAAAGTGTAAATTTATGGAACTTTATAAGTACGAGTCATAGGAAAATATGAGAGCTTCTTCGTTATGAACAGCTTCAGGGGCGCATTTATGTATAAAAAATAGATCGTGAACCTATGATCACTCGACTAAACTCGATATATTAGGAGTATAATTATTAAAATATACAGTATTTGTTATTATTTGAGGGAACACATGATCAAAACAAATTGAGTGAAGCACTGGTCAAGTACTGGGTTTACTTCAAAACCTACTTACTGCAATCTTGCTTCTGACTGCAATCTTGCTTCTTCTTTTCTTTTTTTAATTTCTAAAGCAAGTTTCCCCTTTTTATTTTATTTTCTTTTCTTTTTTAATTTCTATAGCCGGTTTTCCTTTTTTATTTTAGTTCTAATCCTCCTCTTTTGTTACTATGCATCTCCTTGATGCCTTTGTAGTTATAAAACAACTTATTTCATCAAGAAATGTAATTAATTATCTTTTCTTTGGCCAAGTTAATATCACTATAAAATTTTATATCTTATCTTAAAAGTAATGGTGAATCCATCCTTTTAAAATCCTGAATTCGCTTCTGGACAGCTTTACCCATAATGGGCATATCTGACGCAAAGCCGGATTAATCAAATCCAATACGCTTCAAATACCAGATAGTTATAAAAGTAGAATTCTTTCTTTTCCAAGAACCATTGGACTTAGACCACAGAAATGCGAATCTTTATTTGTGTCTCACATTTCTCCACTAGCTGCAGAAGAATAATAACGTGTTACCAAATAACCATATGCCCCAATAAAAATCCATTGTGTCCGTATCGAGATTAATTTCTATAATTGATTTAATTAACACTTTTAATTATTCTATTTCACTATCACTATCAGTTGATGATGAATCTATCTATAATTGCTTTTTTCTGGGCTACCATCATTATATAACTAGATACCGGAGCCCGTGGCAGCACGGCTCCAATATATGTTAATTATTTTATTTTTATGCAATAATAAGACTTCTTCAACATATTTTATGATGTTTTTTGAAAGTTACATGTGGAAAAATAAAAGTTTTAGGAGCAAGAGTTCAATAATTTGTGTTACAGTATATTTTCTTTGTTTCAAGTTATGTGACCTTGTTTTTTTTTTTTTTTTTTTTTTTGAAGATATGTGCTAATAATCATTTTAAACCGTCATTTTAAACTGCTAATCAAACCTTAACCACCATTTCAAGACTAATTGAATTTTAATTACTTTTTAAAATCAGTAAACATCATTTTAACGACTATACCCCTAGATTAAAACGTGACAATCTTTAAAACTTCACATATATGTACTTGGAATGCAGGAACTCCAGGAAATGTTTCTAGAGTAGTATAATCTTCAAAACTTCACTTATATGTATGGTAATTATATGTCTCTATTGTATGATATAACACGGACATATAATTATATGTGTGGTATAAAACACTCTTTGTATCTTTATTTTTACGCGAACTATCATAATTATGTATTTACTAATAAATTATATTGGCTATTTTCATGCTTTATAATTAGAAACTTAATAAATTGGAAAATGCCTACTTATATTAGTTTATTTTCGGAATATAAACATTGCAATAAGAACAGAGTAATTTATTTCATAAACATATTTAATTAGTTTTATTACAATATTACAGTTAGTCCTGTTACCTAATTATACTTGTTTCTTCAGATATTATTCCTTATTCACCACAACTTTTAACCATTTGTAACTTTTAAAAATTAAGTCTGTTAATAAAATATTTATTTCATATCAAAAATTAATTTTATAAAATAATTCTAACTGGTGTTTCTCCACCTATTTAACATATTAACTATAGGTAGGATATACACTTACTGAAAAAGCAATGGAGAAAGAAAGAAGTAAAAGATGCTGTCACACCCCAACCTTGGGAAATGTGGCGGCACTTGGCACCCGAAGGCCCGAGCGAACCAACCATGGCATCTGCGACATGTAATATGAATAGTAGGCCAACAAGGCTGCAATGTGACACTAACAAGAACCAAATGTATAATCTTGCACGCAGAAGAACCCAACAACAACCTATATATATATATATATATATATATATATATATATATATATACCGTCTAAGTTCGGCCCAAACTCAAGATATAAAAATAGATATTTTAACTAAAGAAATATAATTTGTGTTAGTACAAGTGTACAATAACAACAACAACAACAACCATATACCCATTGTAGTCCACAAGTGGGTAGTTATATAAAAGCAAAATTTTCATTCCACTCCTTTAATATTTTAACTTCCATTTTGATGAAATTATTTAATTCAAATCAAATTTGGAACCGAATTTGACATTATAACTTATGTATCCTAATTTTCTGAAGTTATTTAATTCTAAATAAATAATCTATACATAGTTAATGAACTTTTAAGACAAATACATAATTTAACTTGTGCAGCAGATGGAGCTGCTCCTCTCTTAATTAGGGATTAGGGGTTCGAACATGGATATGAAAAAAAATCTTTGGAGGAAGCGCTCCCCCGAATAGGCGCGATGCAGTGCGAATTATCTGGATTAATTGGGCTCAAATGCGGATATCGAGCACCAATCAGAAAATCAAAGAACGTGAAAAATGAGGTAGGAGGTTCGATAGCTTTTGAAAAGTAGACTTTAAAAATAAAAAAAAAATTGACATAAATAAATAAGATTAGGACCTAAAAGTAATTAATTAAAAAGTTTTAAAAAAATTTGAAAATTATTGTAAGGACTACAAAAGTCCCCAGGCTCGATAGCTTTTGAAAAGTAGACTTTAAAAATAAAAAATAAAAAAATTGACTTAAATAAATAAAATTAGGATATAAGAGTAATTAATGAATTTTTTTAAAAAAATTTGGGAAATTATTGTGAGGACTACAAAAGTCCTCACATTCCCTCTTATATATAATAGTAATATATATATAGCTAAGGCCAACAAGACTATATAGTCATGCCAATTGTACAGAGGGCCGACAAGGCCATGCAAAACATATATACACTGATAACGAGTGCGCGCAAGCCTCTAAAAGAGCAACACAATATCAACAGATCGGGATAAGGCCCCGACATACGCCAAAACTATACATATACATATGCATCTGTACCTATAGACTCACAACCAGCAACTCCGAAGAAGTGGAGTGCGACACTCAATCGCCGATCTCGGTGTCTTGCTGAGGCACGCCGGCCGTCTATCGGCTTTGTGGGCATGAACACGGCGCACAAAAAGGCGTCGACGAAATATGTGCGAATATGTAGGGCGGTAAGCACAAGCACAAATAATGTAAATAATATGAGAAGAGATTTACAAATAACCTGAAACTCTGTTCAAAGCTACTGAGGGCGCCCATAACCACAACATAAATGTAAATGCATCCCGTAAAATCATTCCTCACTATGGAGGCATATATCATATCATATAACAATAATAAATCCCTCTGTGGGGTGAGCTCATCATCATAACATCATCTCTCGCCCAATCGGTTGGCAATGCACGGTACGTGCCCGCCGCCACCAGCACGGCTCGATAAAGAAGAAACATGTCTAGGTGCACATATAAGTGCCTACCCGGCCGACTATAGCGCGGCTCGGTAATGAAAATAAACACACATATATATAAGTGCAATGCAAGACCAATCTCAGAAGAGATATCATGACAAGAGTCGAAGTGACCTATCGTCGTTATCCTTCGACTATCGTTATTGTCCCTACGTCCTTTGGTTTCCAACTATGAGACAACTAACACAAGAAACATGAAAGTTACGTAGTACGGATTTGTTTGAAGTAGACACATGTTCAAGCTATCAGTAACCATGATCAACATGAACGTCGGAAAAAGAACGAACAAAAGAATTTTAATTCTCTTTGAGCAACGTACAAGGAAGGATGAGAATACTTATATCTTCTTCGATGTGAGTTATTCATGAGAAAAGGGCAGATTTAATCATATTTATCAATTTGAAGTGGAGCAGTTCGAATTCGATGAAACAATCCAATAAACGTTCCTTCGAGTTCTAGTCATGCCGAAAGATATAAAGAAGGACCCTACATACCTCGTTGATAGAGCTATACGCGTCTTCCGGGTCCTTGAATACCTTATGAACGACTACCTACACAAAACGAACTATTCAAGATCAAATCAAACTCATAGCTCATGAAAGTCTTCACTTAGACATTTAAGCAAGCAACTCGTTGGCATAAGTTCGTAGGCTCTTTTGTAGCTCAATTTTCCCGCAAAATGCTACAAAATTTTACTTTCCTACTCCCCCTCATCATTACAATCCTATCCATACCACCATAACTCCAAACAACATGTTAAAACTATATAAAACGACCCAACAATCAAGCCAAGTCCATAAGAGTTCATAAGAATTGCAATCTACCTAATTTCTAGGTTTAATTACTTGTAAGGCTCAAAGAGATGAAGAGAAGGTTAAATCATACCTCAAAAGTTGAATAATACTCTGCAACTTAAGTTATTTCAAGATGAAGCTTTCTTCCAAAAATCGAAACAACGAGAAATCTACGATTCTATGATTATCATGTGATTCCTTATGTTGTAATCACTTGATTTGCCATTGAACTTAGTTGTGATTGATGGAGAATAAATTTGGGAGAGTATAAGGGCTGTTCTAGGGTTTAATATTGATGAAAATGAGGGCCTAAAACGTTGGGGCCTCTATTTATATCACTTAAGTTGGGCCCCATTTGCTCGTGGCAGTTTGCACCCTTGTACGGAAATGCGAATTTCTCTCTACTCGGATGTCGTATCGACAAACGGTTAAATGCGCTGTAAACTAGACTCGTAGACCTTCGATTTGATAGGTGGATCACCCCATAACTCCAAGTATATTGAGAGAAAAGCTCCTTCACATCTGACCCAAATTTCAGTGAAATTTACAAACGTAACTTGCGACGACCTTTGTCGACTTCCGTATCACAACTCATTTGACTTCAAAACTTAACGTACGACTATCATACTATTTAACTACCTCAAAAAAATACCTTCTTACCATGTTAGCAACCTTACGATACAACAACGCACGAAAACACGAGGTGTAACAGATGCAAATAAAGCGCGTGGCTTCGAAATCCAAGGCAGACTCACACTTTCACTAAAGTCACCTAGTAGGCACTTAAATGTCCAAGATAGAAAAAGTACATACATAAAACAATTGAGTACAATATCTCTAAAACAAACAAAAAAAATACGAAATACCAAAATTGCCCCTTTGTGCAAGCAGGCATGTTGATGATCCACTTCTGAAACTCTAGTTATAATAAAATCCCGTGCTGTGCACGGGCCCAAACACATGTAAAAATATTGATAAATCAATGATTAAGTTTCTAACGAATTTTGAATTGATAATATAAGATAATCCTTATTTAGTAAAAGAAGTATAAATTTCGAGTGTGTGGTTTTTGAATATTTTTAGAACTTGCAATTGTAGATATGTTACTATATTTGTATGCTTATAAAACTTTTTATCCTTCTTTTTATCTAATTTCTCTCTCAGTTAAATAAATACTATTAATAATAAATTGAACAAAAAGCTTGTTAAGCAAAACCATGACATCTTGATATTTAAATAGAGCTCCTACTTTAAAAATTAACAAAAAGCTATGGAGAGAGAGGGGTAGAAACAGAACTTTTCTCACTCAGTTAACTAAATACTACAACAACAACAACAACAACAACAACAACCCGGTAAAATCCCACATCGTGGGGTGCAGGAGGGGTAGAGTGTACGCGCGAGACCTTACTCCTACCAAGGTAGGACGGTACATTTCCGAAAGACCCTCGGCTCAAGAAAAGCATAAAAGCATAAAAAAAAAAGTCGATAAGGCTAAGAAATTCAAAGCGACATGGAAAAGCAATAATATAAAATAAAATAATGCAATCGACACAGGTACCACAGGATAATGAAAGCACAGGAAATAGTAGATAATAGCATAAATTGGAGCATAAGAAATTATATTGCGATACTGCGATTACTAAAGTTAACTAAATACTATTAATGATAAATTGAACAAAAAAAAAAAGCTTATTAAGCAAAACCATGACATATTGATATTTAAATAGAGCTCCTACTTTAAAAATAACAAAAAGCTATGGAAAGAGAGGGGGAGAAACAAAAACTTTTCTCGCACATGAAAAATTCAGCGGGCCCACATTTTTACAAAAGTAAACTGGTTAGTTCAAAAAGCTTGCAAGTGCCTAGGAAATTGAGGTAGGACCTACACCCAACTTTGTAGCAAGGACGGACGACAATCCTTGCTCCCAACCGACTCTTCTATTAATAACTAGCGGTCTATGCGCGTCGCGCGTGCCCAACATATTTAGATTATAGTGCGTATGTGTATATAGTTGTCTTTGAATGGTGATTATATATATATATATATATATTATATATAAAGCACGATTAATATAACATTGTAGTTTGTCTGCTCCATATCTAAAACTTTATTATATTAATAGTTGCTACGAATACAAAATCGGCAAATTTATTAATATTTTTTAAAAGAGAAGACTTGTTTAAAAAGAAACTATTTTCCTCTTTGAGATAAAATAATAGCAATATTTAAGCATCGATTGATACTTTTAATTCTAATTCGATTAATTTAAAAGTGTAAAATACTTATTATTTTTTATCAAATTTTGATTTGGATAATTCTAATTTAAATTATTAAATTAATTTTACATGTTTAAAACAAAACAAAGTAGAAATTGATTTTCTATTTAAACGAAGAAATACTATTTTTTAATTTTTGGTAAATATTCTCGGTTTAGCTCATTTTACTTGTCATGTTTTCTTTTGCATGGTTTTTTAAGAAAACGTCGATTAGAATTATAATTTGACTAATTTACCTTATTCATTATTTGATTTCCATTTGATATATATTTTTCTACGACATTAATCTCTTTTCACATTTATTGGAGTAAGAATAAAAATAAAAAAGTAATTAAATTCTATCTTATTTTAAAATATAAATATTTTAAGTATATTTATTTTAGTAAACATAACAAATAAATGACATGGCGGAATAGCAAATACAACGGTTTAATAGCTAGATTAGATCTCGGGCTAATATAAAAAAAAAAGAAAATTGTATGGTTTGACTACCTAACTTTTTGAAGAAAAGCAATTTCATTTCTCCCCACTAATGGATTGATACGCACGTGGCAATGAATCCATCATTATCGACTCAATGAGATACTTTGGAAATTACATGAATATTGTTTGATTTTTTAATATGGGGTGCATTTTTTTTTTGGACATTATTAATTTGCACTATTTTTATGCATATATATATATACACACACTATGTTCAAAATATGATTAATATAACATTGTAGTTTGTACTCCGTATCTAAAACTTTATTATATTAGTGTTTACTACGAATACAAAATCGTTTTTTTTTTGACATTATATTTTTTTTAATATGGGGTTCACTTTTTTTTTATATTCTTGATTTTGTTAATATGGGGTCACTTTTTTTATCATGAGTTTGGAGATGGTGGGTTCCATTATTTTTTTTTTATATATTGCTTGATGTTGTTTAGTATGGGGGTCCACCCTTTATGGGGTGCGCTTTTTGGACATTATTAGTTTGCACTATTTTTATGCATATAATATATATACATATATTATGTTCAAAACACGATTAATATAACGTTGTAGTTTGTCTTTGTATCTAAAACTTTATTATATTAGTGTTTGCTACGAATAAAAAGTACGCACTTTTTTTTTAATATTATATTTTTTTTTTAATATGGGGTTCAATTTTTTTTTAATATTGCTTGATTTTATTAATATGGGGTCCACTTTATTTTTTCCCATGAGTTTGGAGATGGTGAGTTCAATTTTTTTTCTTTGCTCGGTGTTATTTAGTATGGGGCCCACCCTTTTTTTTTTAAGGGACAACGGACAATGAAGCATGAGTCTAAACCCATGCTTTATATAGTTTTTCTTCTTTTTTTATTTTTATTTTTTATATTGCTTGGTGTTATTTAGTATGGGGCCCATCCTTTTGGACATTATTAGTTTACTTATTTATTTTTATATATATATATATATAGTATGTTCAAAATACGATTAATATAACGTTGTAGTTTGTCTTCGTATCTAAATCTTTATTATATTAGTGTTTCTTACGAATACGCATCGTGTTTAATATGGGGCCCACATTTTTTTTAACGTTTGTGTTTGTTTTTTAAATATGGGATTCACTTTTTTTTTTTCAATATTGCTTGATTTTGTTAATATGGGGTCCACTTTTTTTTTTTACGATTTTGGATGTGGTGAGTTCCACTTTTTTTTAATATTCGATGTTGTTTAATATGGGGCCCATAATTTTTTTTTAAGTTTAATATGGGGCCCACAATTTTTTTTTTTTTTTTTTTTTTTTTTAGGGGTTGATTAATATGGGGCTCAAAAAAAAAATTTTTTTTTTATGGGGGGTCCACAACGGACGACGAAAACGTGACCCCCAAACTCCCTCTTCTAAATAGTAGTATAGTAAAAATAAAAATATAAAAACAATTTGTCAACGATATCACTACAATTTATTTTTTTCAACAAGTCATTAGAGTAACAGTATATTTTGTCAACACAATTTTATATATAAGATATAACAAAACCTTGTGTTAGCCATATCTTCAACTTCTCAAATCCATGGCTAATGGAGATGAAAGCAATAATAAGCTTCACATAGTTATGTTTCCATGGCTAGCTTTTGGTCATATTATCCCATTTCTTGAACTTTCCAAATTCATAGCTCAAAAGGGTCACAAAATTTCTTTTATTTCAACTCCAAGAAACATTGATCGTCTCCCAAAAATTCCATCTGAGTTTTCCAATTCCATAACTTTTGTAAAAATCCCACTTCCCAAAGTTGATGGCTTACCAGAAAATGCAGAGGCCACTATGGATATAACAAATGAAGAAATTATTTATCTCAAGAAAGCAATGGATGGTATGGAAAAAGAGGTGACTAAATTCTTGGAGAAAAATACTCCTGATTGGATTATTCAAGATTTTGCGCAATATTGGTTAGCTCCTATTTCAACAAGATTAGGGATATCAAGAACTTTCTATAGCATCGTCAATGCTTGGTTCATTTCCTTCCTTGGTTCTATTGAGAACATGATCAACACCAACAATTGTTCACCACCCACGTTGGAGGAATTTTTGGTACCACCAAAATGGATCCCATTTGAAACAAAGGCTGCGTATCGCAGCCACGAGGCACGTTGGATGGTGGGGTCTAGCCAGAAAAATGTTTCTGGCGTTTCAGACCTTTACCGTAACGGTGTCACACTTATAGGGGTTGATGCTATTATTATTCGTCATTGTCACGAGTTCGAAGGTCAGTGGTTGAAGTTGCTAGAGGATCTTCATCATAAGCCCGTGCTTCCTACGGGGTTGATGCCACCTATATTGGAAAGTAATAGCGATGAAACAAATGAATCTTGGATATCGATTAAAGAATGGTTAGATGACAAGCCTAAAGGTTCGGTGGTTTATATAGCACTAGGAAGTGAAGTGACCATTGGTCAGAGTGAAATCAATGAGCTAGCTCTTGGACTGGAGTTATCTGGAATATCGTTCTTTTGGGTTTTGAGGAAGCCATCCGGGTCGGGAAATATTGACCCGGTCGAGCTATCGGATGGGTTCGAGGAAAGAACTAGCGGTCAAGGCATAATATGGAGGAGTTGGGCACCTCAATTGAAGATTTTGAGTCATAAGTCAGTTGGTGGGTTCTTGACTCATTGTGGATGGAGCTCGATTATAGAAGGGTTAATGTTTGGTCATCCGTTGATTATGTTACCTTTTTTGGTTGATCAAGGACTGAATGCTAGAATTTTAGAGGACAAAGGAGTTGGTGTAGAAGTTCCAAGAAACGAAGAGGACGGGTCCTTTACGGGGGACTCTGTGGCCAAAGCAGTAAAGCTAATAATGATGGAAAATGATGGAAAGATAATTCGAGAGAAAGCAAAAGAATTGAGTTCCATGTTTGGTAACAAAGATCTTCATGATAAGTACATAGAAAATTTGATTGAATTCTTGGAAGATAGTAGAAAAGTGTCGAATGGACGTGGATCTAATTAGATCTTTATGTATGAAAATTTTCCCACCCTTGCCATTTTTTTTTTTTCCTTTATTGTTATTTTTATCTTGTTTGTTGGAAATGTTATTATGGTGATGTACATCTACATGTCATGTTTACGTGTACTTGCTTCTCATTATCTTGGGTTTATTTAATTAGACTAGAAAGAAGAATCGTGCAATGACAAAGACTTATTCAAAATTGGATTAGATACTTAATCTGATTCAATTTTCAAGCCATGTGATTATGACATTCAAATTTGTTTAATCTCACAAGTGAAAACACCAACTATTATCCAAGAACCTCTTAGTTGTATAAGATTTAGTAACTTGTATTTGCAAATAAGTAAATGAATATATAAATAATGGTAACTACTCCGTATTTACAATAATGTGGAAAAAGCTTATATAAGATGATTTTCTCCAGGAGTGAAGAATTTCAGGCAACAGGTCAACCAAACTATGATAGAAAGAGTAAATTAAAGGCCTTTAATGACACAAATGGTGGTGTCAAACAGCTTGTTGGCGTAGGATGGAGCTAGAAGCCGACGTACGGTCCAACACGATTTAGTTCAAATCCTCTATTTGTATTAAGAAATTTACTAAACATGTGTAAAAATTAAACTTAGAACCCAGTTACTAACCCCTAATGTCGCTATCTTAGATTTTAGAACCCATAAAATTCAAATCCTAACTTTGTGTCTGCTTGTTAGTGCTGAGATATTTATTCATCCACCAGAAAGCATACACAACTCCTCAAAGCTTCACTGAGAAAGCGTTATTGTTCCAGGAGTAGATATTGAAGGCATTGATCATGCAATCAAGCATAGCGAGAGTAAGATATAAGTTGTGACTCAATTGGTAGATTTAGGGGTGTAAATGGTTTTCAAAAAACTGACTTAACCGATCGAACCGTACTGTATCAAACCAATTTGTAGGTTTATTTTAATAAAACCGACGGTTTTTATACAAATATATAATTGTATCGAATAATTAGGTTGATTTATAATTTTATAAAAATAAACCGAAAAAATACCGAACCGTACTGAATAAGTTTATATGTGTAAAATATATTCTATATATTAAATTTAACATTAAAATTTTCGCCTTAGGTTCAAGATGATGAAAACGACTATAAGGCGGCAACATAATTAACACCTAAAGTTCCAACTCTGATCTATTATACTACTTCTGTTGAAATTAAATTAGTTCTACCATCTCTAGTAGTAACTAGCTTGTAAACACAAGATATTCCAACGATCTTGGATAGAAAGCTACAAAGTATTAGATATCTTTCCTCTCATAAGATTTTATATTTCTCTTATTTTGGATACTTAATTTTAGTAGACTCAGTTCTCGAGTCCCATCTTAATTGATTTTTGCCCCTTAGTGCGATCTAAATTATATTTTTTGTCTTTGCTTAATATTGTTTTACACTACCATAAAATAGTGGCATTAATTTTTATTCTTTTCGTCTTTCATATTTTCTTGATTCATCATCTTTTAAACAGTAAAAATGTCTCGGGAGTTTTTGCCAAAGTCCTATAGAAGTATGCATAATATCGCGTCTATAACTTTTACTAGTGAATATAACATGATGTTCTTTTTTTAAAAAACAAATACCGGAAATTAACCGAACCGAAGAGAAATTGAGATGATGGGACGGTTTCAAGAAGTTTAGTTTTGGTTCTACAAAATGACATAACCGAAAAATTGGTATGATAAAAAATTTATAAAATAACCGCCTGAACCGTACCATTGACACCCCTTCTTGACTAATTTTGACTTAAGCTCAATTCTAGAAGGGTTGATGTTTGGCACCCGTTAATTTTGGTACCGGAAATTTTCGCTGATTGTCGATAACCGTTTAGTACATGGCTTTTAATTTTTTTTTTTTTTTTAATTCTTTTTTTTTTTTTTTTTTTTTTGTTAAGAACCTTTTCAACCACGGTCTAAAGATTTCTTTTTAAAAAAAACTGTAAATTTTGTGAGAAAATATTAGACCACGGTCTAAAGATCTCTTTTGAGCAAATTATAAATCTTGTGAGAAAATGTAGACCCACGATTTAAAACTTATAGATGTTAGATGACAATCTAATGTTTTGTTAATTAGGGACAAAATCTAAGTTGCGGCTTAAAAAAGGGACATTTGCATAAATCAACCTTATTTTTCCTTTTTTTTTTTTTTTTTTTTTTTTTTTTTTGGGTCTCCTTAAGGAAAGTGCTAATAATGATATTAAATCAAAATCTAATATTTCTTACGAATTTGTATTTGCTTCTAATTGTCATTGGAGGTTTTTTTGGAAAGCAGAGTCATACAATTTCAGGGACTTGTTCAAAAATTTAGTAGGTACAATTCTGTCGTTTGGCTTAAACGTTGAGGACGAAATCAAATTTAGGCGAAAAGCCTAACGACTCTATACCTTCAAATGAATGAGCTGGTCTTTATTTTTTGCCCTTCGAAATCGAACTTACGCCTAAATTCACATAAGTTACGCATCATAATATCACAAGTTATGTCAGCACCGTTAAAGAGATTCTGCCTTCATTTTTTTGTGCGGATTGCCCTTCAAAAGCATTGGTCTTTAAGTTTTGTCCCTTAAATTGGTGGTCTTTAAGTTTTGGCCTTCGCTAGAAGTCCCTTGGTTCCGGGTTCGAACCCTCGCTCAGTCAAAAATTAAGAAAGAAATCGCAAGGCAGAGTTTTGCATGCCTCAGGCAGAATTTTGAATGCAAACTCTACCTGCAGGCAGAGTTTGAAACTCTGCCTGCAGGTAGAGTTTTGCATTCAAAACTCTGCCTGAGGCCTAACTTACAAACTCTGCCTTGCAATTTTTTTTTTTTTTAATGAGCCGAGGTAGAACCCCAAACCTCATGGTATTAGGCGAAGGGCAAATATTAAAGACCACCAATTTAATAGGCAAAAATTAAAGACCACCCCCAAAATAAGGGCATTCCTGCGAATTGCCCTTCTGCCTTTGTAGGCATAAGTTCGATTTTGAAGGACAAAAATTAAAGACCAGCCCATGTGAAGGACAGAAATTAAAGACCAGTGTGAAAGCCTAACCGTGCAATTACTTGATATCTGTGATTACTCCACAAAAGCTCTGGCCCAATGGATGGGCTTTGTATTGATTGGATTGAAATTTCGGCCCCTAAGATATATACTGGACTGATCCATATATTCACGTGGTCTTAAATGCATCAGTAGAAGCATTATTAATGCACAAATGTTCCAACTCCAAAACCATATTTATGCAATATATTTACTTATTTTCTTAATAATATGATTGAATAAAAAAATTTGAAAGTGAACGACAAAAGATAACAAGTGTTCACTAAAAGATTTAGAACTAACATTATGATATGGACATGCATACTGTATTTTGGGAATTCCAAATATCAACAAATTTTAAATAAAGTTTTACATTATGCATGCTTTACGGCTGTGTTATTTGGTGTACTTATAACTATATTTGAACAGTTTATTTCATGGTCTCTTTAGTCTTTTGGGATTAATTTTTAATTTCATAGTAACTATAATCTTTTGGAGTCACTTTGTCTCGGAGAAGATGCAAATAAATTAGTGAAGAAAAAAAATGCACTTATGTCCTTCAAATAGGCTGGTTTTTGAAAATTGTCCTTTAGCAATTGAAATTATGCCTAGTGGGCGTACGTTCTTAAGTCATGCTAGGCATAACTTGTGGATGTTATGATGCGAACATATAAACTTATATCCCGCAAATAAAAATTGTTTATTTTGAGGGGGGTTTTGTGCGGATGTCCCTTCAAAAGCACTGGTCTTTAATTTTTGTCCCTCAAATTGGTGCTCTTTAATTTTTGTCCTTCGCCTAATACCTCAAAGTTCTGGGTTCGAACCCCCAGCTTAGTTAAAAAAAAAAAAAAAAAAAAAAAAAAAATCGCAAGCCAGAGTTTTACACTCTACTGTGCAGAATTTTGAATGCAAAACTCTACTTGCAGGTAGAGTTTCAAAACTCAGCCTCAGGCCTAATTTTAGCCCGAATAGGCCTAATTTTGCTACAAAACTCTGTCTTGCATTTTTTTTTTTTTGACTAAACCTGGGTTTGAATGTCAAACCTCATGATATTAGGCGAAGGCCAAAAATTAAAGACCACCAATTTGAGGCACAAAAATTAAAGACCAGGACCTTTGAAGGATGATAGTGCAAATGACCCTAAAATTAAAGGCCAACACAAAATAAGGCCATAAGTGTCAATGATCCATTAGCGAATGGCCTAACACGCCAACAAGGGCTGGATTTGGGCTTTTTAGGGCCAGACTCAATAGAGATCTGCTGCAGTCTTCTCGGACCCACAGAGGGTTAAGACTTGCTCTGCCTCGGCTCAATATTTAAATTTTGTCCCCACTTTTGATATTTCGGTTGAATTAATTGTTTTATGTTTTAATTAAAGAAATTTAAAACTAATATACTTTAAGTTGAGTGGCAAAGATCGTAAAGAGACGGCGGGCGGAATCAAATTTGGTGAATTGCGGGATACAAGTCATTACAAACTGATATGACTTCATGTTATATTCAGCCAAGCTATATTAGTAGATCACTTACCAATCATGCTAGCTCGTCATGATTCTAAGTAACAAACATTAAAGAATAAAAAAACAATACTAGTCATGACAAACCACTATAATTTCATTCTATATGTGATCTAGATGTCTTGTTTGATTACTCATAAATCATACTCCCTCCGTTTCAATTTATATGAACCCATTTGACTTGGCACAACATTTAAGAAAAAAGAAAGACTTTTGAAAGCTTGTGGTTCAAAATAAGCCTTGAAAATTTGTGTGGTGTAAATCATTACGTAAAGTGAATTTGTTTTAATTAGGAAAGAAGTAAATTCACGTTTAGCGCGAGGGTAAAAGAAAATAGGTTCAAACAAATTGAAATAGAGAGAGTATTTGATAGTCGCAACTATGTATGTACGTTGAGAAACGCGTCGGCTTAAGTTGCAAGGGCAAGTATGATATTGGTCTTACTCATAAAACAAAACACATATCCTTCTGCAAGATGTGAAGCAGTAATTGATGCTTCTTTTTGCTTATTAAATAAAAAATCTTATCTTGTCTTACACATTTGTTTCGACCCATTTTATCGAAATAATTGCTTCTTAAAATTAATCTTTATTACATTTTCCAAAAGACGAAGCTAATATCATGCTTATTTCCAGAATCTTAAATCTTAAATTATATAAAAGTGAGAAGTTCTAGTTGCCAAGAACCCCACGATCTTCACACATAACGAAGGTTTGTCTATTTTTGAAAACATAACTTCATAAAAGTCAAACTCCCAACCAATTTGTGTTCAAACTGCATGTTATTAATCGCTAGGTGTACAAAGAAAATCGACAAACTGCCTACAAATAGATAAATCGAGTCAAATCGAGAAAAAAATTAGACTAGTAATTTGGTTTGGTGTTGAAAAAAAAAATTCAGCCATAATTGGTTTGGTTTGATTTTAGCTAAAAAAAAGTCAAACCGACCCGACATTACGTGTATTCGATTTTCAAAATATTGTATACATAAAAATATTTATTTGTAATGTAATTTGTAAATATTCTTAAATTTTTTCATAGTTTTTTGTCTTTTATAATATTATTTTAAGGTTAAACTTAGAATTTTGAATGTCAATAAGTTTTATATCCCACAGATGTTAGTAATTCAAATAAAGTCCAAATCAAAACCAACTCAACACTAATGCTAACAAAAGAAATTCAATTCTAACACTAGAAATGACAGTAATGTTGGATATCTATTCTTTAGTTTTGCATAATTGGTTTAGAGCGTAAAAATACATAGCTTAATTTTTTTCTTTGTCATGTAATTAATACTTATTAGCCGTACTTATTTTAGCATAACTTAGTATTTAGATTAAAGTTATTTTCTTTATGGCTTATTAATTAGCAATACTTATTTTAACCGATTTTATTATCTTTTTTGTTGAATATTTCAATATGATGTCATCACCCATCTCACATTTTGTGTTATTTTCTTAAGAAACACCTTAGTTATATAGTTGTATCTTACTAGGACTAAAGAAATATTTAAAGTAAAAGTCATTGTTTTGTATGAAGACTTTTTCGGAAAAAAACCCCGAAAAAACCGAATAACCCGAGAAAACCCGAAGTTGAAAAACCCAAATTTATTGGTTTGGTTTGGTTTGGTATTTGAAAAATCCGAACTAATCTGATTCATGTACACCCCTAGTTATTATCCCTTTTGTAGACGATAATGTTGTAAATTAATTCACAGTTTAAAATTATGTACTGCATGTAGAAAAAGTTTTTTCCGGTTAGTTTTGTGAAAAACATATTCAGGATTTGGTTATTGTAGGTTCGAGTTCGGCATTCTAAAAAAACACATTTAACTACTGGTTTGAAATATATAATTTATACTTAATTAGAGAATTTCTTAAGATATGTACAGAGTCTGAGCCAAAATTAGTTGATCCGAATGAGATGTATGCTAGATGATAGGCCCAAATTCTCTGCCAAATAATTGTTATGCCCAAAAGAAAAAAATCGCGAAATCATTAAAAAAAAAATTCAGCTACTACACTAAAAACCCAGCATGGTTTTGTTCAGTTAACTAGTCATCACCATAATATAGTTTACAATTTTCATCTAAAGCACCATATAAATCTCTTGGATGTGTAAAGAAAGATTGCATCACATTTTCAACTAATCTTCAAATTTTGTACGGTATGCTATATTTTACTAATGCCTATTTTATTTATTACCATTACATCCATTGTGCAGACACTAACCAACCCAAAAACATAGTTTTTATCATCAGCTTGCATCACATTTTTTTAATTAAATTGAAAAAAACTTTTATCATGTCGGGTTGTAGCTTTCATGTAGATACTTTGGTGATAGCAGCAGCTCTATAGTTTGGTGTCCCACTTTGAAATTGGACCACCAAATTCAACTAGGAACCTGTGCTAGTTGAGGATGTCATGCCACTAAAAGTGTTAAATGTTAAATATCTTAGTTAATGTTTGAAAAAGTAATACATGCATGAAGAGGGACCCCTTAAAAAGAGGCAAATGTTGCTCTAAGCAGTTGATCAGTCAAAAGGGGAAAATATAATTTACAATAACTTGGGACTTGGGACTTGGGTGCTGGCATGTTCCAAAATATAACATATAGTATTTGAAAGGAAAAAACTTACAATAAAGAACGACAATAGCTCGGAATTTTTATAACTCTGGCATGCTAAGTGCAATTTTTTTCTTTTCCAAAAACATATTCTTTTCAGTTTGTTCACTTACAGAAATACTCACTTATGAGAATAATAAATAAATAAATAAATAAATAAATAAGCAAATAAATAGATAGATAAATCGTGCAAGTTTTTTCCGTGTCCATGTATACTGACAGAATGCAATAAATTTGACTCAAATTTTGTATTTATATAAAAATATTCACTTAAATGGAGTATAAATTATCTGTCCCGAACACACTAGAGTGTCATGTCCTAAAATTCAAAACCCATAAGTTAAAATCTTGAATTCACTTCTGATTAAATTTAATTAAGGATCCCGTTTAATTAATTATTTTCTTTTTTCTAAGCTTTTGACTTTGAAGGACTTATAGTTTGTGGTGATAAGAGAATTCTGTTAAACGCACTCCTCTAACTGAAGTGACATTGGTGAGGTTGGTGGAGTTGGAATAATATTGATAAAAACTAAGTATATTTGAAGTAGCAAGTTTAGTTCACCAACTAAACGATAAAATCTAATTTCAGCCATTAGGTCTTGGCTTGCGCCTAGAGATACATTAGATTTTGTGTAATGCTTACGGTACATAACTAACTCATTAACAACGGATCACAGGGTTATTGTACTTAAATAGAGATGAAGTTATATATATTGCCAGTTAAAAAATATTATAATATCAGTGTAATTTAATCGATTATTATTCTATTTTCAAATGATCTTATCATGCTTGATATGGATACATACCGAATATTATAAGTCAACTTAATTCGATACTGTAAAAAATTCATTACATCAAACGGTGCATAGAACATAAAGTCATCTCACTACAAAAGAAAAATAGGAATTAGCTATGAAGTTCGACGGCAATCTGTAGCTAACTCAAATTTTTTTGTGTAAATAACCCGTAGCTAACTCAATTTTTTGTGTAACGGAAGGTAGGGGCGGAGGGAGGAAGAGCCCGAGTCGCCTTCAACGGAAAATTACACTGTTTATACATGATTAAAATTACTTTTTATGTATATATAGTAGACGTTGGATTCACTTTGGCTTCCTCGTGTGTTTATTTTTTCATATTTTGAACCCTCTTAGTGAAAATCTTAGCTCCGCCACTGACAATAAGGATATATTTGAACCATTTTTTGTTACGGCTGGGATATATATGCACCACTTTTTTAACGAGAGGTATATATACTCTAAATCGCAAAGTTAAGAGGTATATTTGTACCTTTTCTCTAAAATAAAATTAGCAATAGATTTTTACCGTTTAGCTACATAAGATTTCCATCCCTCATTCGTATTTTCTCTTGTAGCGTTTCGATACGTTGTTGGGCAAAACGTGGCCCGACTCTTTTTAATTTGTGTGTCTCGTTTTACTAGGAGTGCATGCCATCCATATGTTTATGAAGAAGAAATGAAATTGGAAGAAAAGATTGAATAATTTAAGCTCACTTGATCCTGTTGTTAACCTAGTCAACGGACGAATTTTATATACTATCTTATTTGCAATAAAAAATAAAATCTATGAATAATACAGTCAACCCTCTCTATAATTGTCATTTATTATATGACATTTATTTATAACTTTTGATTTTCTAGGAACCTATTTTTCATGTTATATTTCTTCTCTATACAGAAAGATTCTGCTGCAACATACAATGATAGCATCCATTATAGCGATGCACCTTTCTTTTGTAAAATTACCTTTCTATAATGACCATACTCAAATAGCGTGTAATAATATTTTGTAAGAAATATATTATGTGACAACAAAAGTGTCAATGAAGAGCGCTTCAACTTACTAACTTGAAGATAGAAGAGTCGTGTTGTTAAGCTTAGGAAACTGACCTTCAAGGGAAAGCTATTGAATCACCTTTTGCTGAAAGTTTGGACAAAATTTTTCGTCAATTCAAGCATTATATTATCACTAAGAGATTAAAATTTGAAAAACGACCTAAATTGTAGAGTTAACTCACAAAGCTTGAAATATTTAAATTCTCAATTAATTTAAAATGCATATGGTCCATAGATTTTAATTCTTTATCTGTGTGATACAACTAGTTATGGATTTAGTAGTAATTTATTAGTCTTTTCAATTTTTAATTTATGAGATACGAAAATCAATTGAGATTCTAAAATTTACAAGTATATTATTTTCGTTTATACCATAAAAAGTACAAAAAGTTAATTGTTTGCGTACTTTTGTTTATAAAAGCTAAATGAGATCTAAATATCGAATGTCAGTATACATGTATAACAACACCTCACTATAGCAGCCATGAAATTTCCGGACAAACACTGCTACTATAGAGAGGTTTGACTGTAATTATATTATGTCAAACTTTAGCAATAATCTTCAATACTTGCCGCACTCAACTGAACCATTAAGAATTGTCCACCCTATTTTATTTTTGTTTTTTATTTATCCATGAAATTTGATTTTTTTTTTCCCCGTAATAATAGCTATTGTTTAAGGAAGATACAAGAACTGGCCAATAAACGTTATTTAAAAATAAAAACAAAAAAAAATATTGCATGTATAATCCAATTGCTATCAAGAAATTTCAATCTAGTCATTTACTCACGGATTAGGAAGGTCGAAGCATCCGTAATCAGCCTAACATGTGGAGGGAAAAGATAGGACTTAACAAGTTACAATATATTTTAAAGTTAAAGATGTATTTGCGCTCGTTATTTACTCCAAACTAATAAATGTAAAACACTTTTTTGGTACACATATTCCACACTTAGCCGTGGTGCACATGTTGGATAATGGGTTACTTACTCATGAAAGTTCAGATGAAATAAGATCTCTTGGCCTCTTACAATTTGAATAGAAGAAAATGAGTTTTTTCATTAGATCTCTTATGTGTAAAAAAATGAAAATCTCTTGTAAAAAGGTCATAAAACAAAAAACAAAAAGTTTGTAAAGGGCCAAATAACCATTTCTCCCAAAAGTTTATATGTTTCGCGCATTGATGGTTATTTACTCATGAATTGTGTTCTCATTTTAACATTTAACTATTAATGCATGGTAAATTTATTTCATATGGTGTAAGTATCGAATGTGACCAATATGTATGAAAACGATAGTTTACTTAAATATAATTTAGTATTAAATGTTTTATACCAAACAAGCAGTAATGGGGTGCTCGAGGTTGCGGAGGGGGCGGTATGAATTAAGTTGTAACACAGATTAACTAATTAAAGTAGATTATTATTTTATTTTTCAGATTAATATATCATATTTAAATACATATAGTTACATATTATTATAAATTAAAACTTAATATAACAACATGAG
The DNA here is from genome assembly GCF_029784015.1 of Lycium ferocissimum. Classification (NCBI taxonomy): domain Eukaryota; kingdom Viridiplantae; phylum Streptophyta; class Magnoliopsida; order Solanales; family Solanaceae; genus Lycium; species Lycium ferocissimum. The sequence continues at coordinate 3,880,357 of NC_081347.1, forward strand.
AAAATGCACTATTAATACACATAACATAAACTTCCAATATTTGAATGACGAGCCAAAGCATTAGGGTCTTAATCGATGACTCAACATAAGGAGCCAAAACAAAAACCGAACAAAAGAGTGATCATAATTAGCGGGCAAAAATACAACATCAATTTCACAGTTCCCAAACTTTTCATGCTGATTCATTACAATATTATTAAAAACAATTAAAGTTCTTTCGGCAAACATCCTTTTCATGCATCTACCAAACTTAGAAAAAATTACTCCATATGTTTCAAGTGCTATATGTATATCACTATTTTTCAGTTAGAAAAAGATTAGCTCAAATTACAAGTCCAAGATCTCAAAAAATCTTAAAGAAATATTTGTTCTTGGATTGGAAGTCGAATAACAATATAATGGACAACATATATAGAATCAAATTCTTGTTTGGATTGGTTACGAATGAATAGATTTTGATTAAATATGATTTCAAAATGTTTGATGCAATTCAATCAATTAATATTATTGTATACGAGTTCCACAAATCTCGAAACTTCAAACTCTTAAAAATACCAATTATGATCTCTTTCACGAAAGGACCTTACACATGGACTCATTGGTTGATCCTGCAGCCTCCAAAGGAAGGTTTCTTTAGCGAACGAACATTATTTAAATTATATGAAGAAAAGAGTCTTGTACAAAAGGGTTGCAAAAAGAATTCTAACTTATTTCAGGTGGATTACTGTGTATCTATTGAATTTGAAAGGAAGGATTGCAAAAAGAATTCTAACTTATTTCAGGTGGATTACTGTGTATCTATTGAATTTGAAAGGAGGTGGACAGTAAAAAGACAGACATGAGCAAATGATGCAAAATTGATTTGATGTAATGTTTCCTCTCCAATGATAGTAACATCTTAAATTTAATGCTGAATGAAATTATGTTATATAAATGGCGCAGAGAAAATACTTTTTACTTAAGAGTTACCGCCAATAATCTTATCATAATTATAAAAAAAAATTAGTTGGATAAACAATTCCCTGGTTTTATTTTCACAATTCACACAACATATCCAATCATTAATGTAATTTTTAATACTTTCTATTTGTAAATTTTCCAAGTAAAGTGTTTTCTCTGATTTCTAAAGAAAGCAAATGAACAAGAACCAGCTATGCATGCGGGAATAATTATGCGCCATTATCATCGCTTAATGCACATGTTGATTTAAAGTTGATTTAGAAAAATAAACAAAATCATGATATTGAATTCGAAAACACTCAATTTGTCACTTTAACTAATGAGTTAAAGTTATTCAATAAATGCATTGTTTCATAAGTTATGCCGATAAGAAAAATTGTTTGCTTATGCAAGATGCTTAAATTTGATGTACCGAGATGTAGCCCATCGGTTAATGAAGTGAGTAAAAGTGATGATAAGGTTCAAATTGAATTCCAGCAAAGACCAAAAAGGCTAGGTAACTTTTATTATCTCCCTAAGTTTTAGTGGTCAAGTTACGCGATCTTTGTTGCTAGAAGGCAACAATTACGCGGTAAAAAAGTCGAATGCTTAGTTGCGCACAAACTGACTGGATACCACAATTATAAAAAAAGGAGATGCTTAAATTTCATTATTAGAAAAACACATTACTAAAAAATGAGAACTCTAAATTTTTTTTTTTTTGCTTATCACATGGTGTTCGATTTCTAGATTGGAGCTGCTAAATTTGGATTCGCACAGAAAAGTCTCACATTGGGTATAAAACACTCTTTACTAAAAGCGATTTTATACTCGGGACTCAAACATGGAGTCTCTAGTTAAAGATGGAGAAGTACTTTCAACTCCACCACAATTTTTTACGATAAATTTTTTACCAATAAAAGCTTAAATAGACTTACTCTTACGTCTTAAAGAATAAAGAGCATACTAGTGACCCATTTGGTTTTATTTCTTTAACTTCAAAATTTTCTTGCACGAGGGATTTCTAGCTGCATTTCTACATCACAAGGTATTTTCTTTCCATTATATGATACTTAGGGGTCGTTTGATTTGAACACAAGTTATGATGGGATTAGTTATATTGGGATATGTTATACTGGGATTATTTATGTTGGGATTAGTTATCCTGATATTATTTCTTATTGATTGTTTGGTTTGTTGTATTAAAAGTAACATACATTGCATAACTTTTAAGAAAAAGTTGTTTGTTTACAAAAATACCCTCCTGTACATGTAGTAGAAAAAGGTTTTTTTTTTTTTAGAACGAAACCAAACCAATAAAATTCGGGTTTTTCAACCTCGGATTTTCTCGGGTTATTTTTAGTCTTGATACAAAATATATAACTTTTACTTCAAATATTTCTTTAGATCTAGTAAGATACAACTATATAATTAAGGTGTTTTAAGAAAATAACCAAAAATGCCAGAAGAGTGATAAGTTATCCAAAAGACTATTCGGTTAAAATAAATATTGCTAATTAATAAGCCATAAAGAAAATGACCATAATCTAAAAATACTAAGTCATGCTAAAATAAGTACGGCTAATAAGTATAACTTATGACAAGAAAAAACTTAAGGTATGTATTTTCACTCTCTAAACCAAACATTATTTTCAAGTAAATTGAATTTTTTGTTAGTATTAGTGTTGTGTTGGTTTTGGTAGTTACTAACATCCATAAGATATAAAACTTATTGACATCTAAAATTTAAATTCAAGCTTGAATAATATGATAATAGATAAAAACTACGAAAAAAATTAAGAAATATTTTTACATTACAAATAATTATTTTTATGTATAAAATATTTTAAAATTTGAATATATCACTCTTTTTGCTTATCGGTTTATCGGTTTGGTGCGGTTTGTCGTACCAAACCACCCCTTACACTTTCGATTATAGTACTTACTAAATTGTACATATACTTTTGTTTTCTTTTGACTTAATCCAAAAGTACAAAGTGTATACGTAGAAAGAGGAATAGTGGAAATGAAAGGCAATTAAATTGGAAAAACCAAAATCAACAGGTGAAGTTAAAAACGTCAGTGTTCAAAATAAAATTATACAAATAAATGTTGACTTCGTTACATTTTGTTTTCAAGTATCCAAATAAGAGTATGTTCAAGATTAGGGTCTTAATTACCAAATAAGTACGCAGTCAAGAACTCCCAATTGATTATGACTGTATCATTGAGTCAATTCCATCAATGATTACTATTTAGATAAACTCCGCATAGATTTAAAATATATGCTGATAGGTTAAAGTTTTTTTTTTTTACTATTAATGAATTTAAAATTGTGATAGTAGATTACATGAGCAGAGTTAGAGGGATGAAGGAGGCTGTTGTCGCCAAAAAATCACATTGTATAAAGAAGATTAATTTTATTTTTTATTTTTTATGTACATATAGTAATGTTGAACCCTCTTGGTATACACCTACCTCGTCCACCGACAAATTAGTTACTATTTTTATTAGATTACCAATTAATACTTCAAGATAGTTATTTGGAAGTGAAGAAATTGACAGTAATATGTTGTCGTGAATCGGCTGAAAGAATTTCAATATGCCAAGAAATCGTTTCCGTTAATAAAGAGTGGTTCTCTTTGTTTAACCTTAAAATGGAGAACAATTAAATTTATGCGTGACGCCAAAAATATGTTGCTAAATTAAATTCGAAATTAAATTGCGAAATAAGTCAATAAGTAAATAAAGAAGCGGGGCGTGCCTTTGGCATTCGTTACATTTTCAAACGAAGGTTTCGGCGTCTTCCTCCATCTCGTTCCCATAGTATCCTGCTCTGATCAGCTTGCGGACCAATGAATCGGCTCCCAAATGGTTTCCGCAAGTCCCCTCGTGAACTTCCCTCAGAACGTAGTCGGTTTCTCCTGGTCCTAGGCATCTCGCCAAGGGGCCGTGGAATGACCTTTGGTATAACTGGCCATCGACCAAACAAAATCTAGCTGCTTTAGTTCGGAGGGCTCTTGATTCCTTGGCATCGGATGGTAGCTTTCCTGTTTGAAGATAATCTATGTATTTGTTCCTCTAATCCCAAGTAAAGCCGATCGAGTTTATCTCGGCGTGGCCAGTCTCTATGACCGATTTTGTCACCGCACCACGACTCACGGAGTTGAACCCTTCGATTCGACCGAGGATCCCGCATTTGCCAAGGCATTCGCCTCATTATTTTGATCCCGGGGTACGTGTTCCAACGTCCACTTCTTGAACCGGCAAAGGACAACCTCGCAATTTTTTCTCGATATCTCCACATTCGATCATCCTTGATTTCGAAGGTTCCATTCGTTTGGTTGACCACCAGAGAGAATGCATTTGGCCTCTATGATCTCGGCTCCCAAGCTTTTAGCCGATTCTAAACTCCGAAATCATAGCCTCATATTCGGCTTCGTTGTTAGTTAAATCGGCCGATCTAATAGATTGTCTTATTACGTCATTCGAGGAGGTTTAAGAACGATACCTAACCGGACCCTTTTACATTAGACGCACCGGCGTGTAAAGAGTCCGTACCCCCGTACTAGTCCCCGAGGTAAGAAGCATTTCCTTATCATGGCCGGTGCAAAATCGACCACGAAATCCGCCAGTATTTGGGATTTGATCGCAGTTCGGGGTTTGTATTCAATATCATACCCGCTAATCTCCACAACCCACTTTGCTAGTCGGCCTGAGAGTTCAGGTTTATGCATGACATTCCTTAGGGGGTACGACGTTACGACCCGTATGGGATGACACTGAAAGTAAGGTTCTAATTTCCTAGACGCACTCAATAAAGCCAAAGCGAGTTTTTCCAAATGTGGGTACCTGGTTTTCGGCGTCTGGGTTCTACTTACATAGTAAATCGGGTATTGCGTACCTTTCTCCTCTTGAACAAAGACACCGCTCACCTCTATCTCGGACACCGCCAAGTATGTATACTGTTGTTGTTCGCTTTTGGCGTGTGGAGTAGAGGTGGGCTTGATAAGTACCTTTTGAGTTCTGCTAAGGCCATCTGACATTCGGGGTCCATGCAAAGTCAATCTTTTTCTTTAGCAACGAGAAGAACCGATGACTTTTGTCCGAGGATCTGGAGATGAATCGGCTTAGGGCAGCTATCCGTCCTGTCAATCTTTGTACCCCTTTGATGTCGTTGATCACGGTGATATCTTCAATTGCCTTTATCTTATCCGGGTTGATTTCGATCCCCCGATTTGATACCATGAATCCGAGAAACTTGCCCGATCCGACTCCGAAGGCACATTTTTCCGGTTCGAACTCATGTTGTACTTTCTTAATATACCGAAAGTTTCTGCAAAATTTCAAATGGTCCTCTGCCTTTGCGGGGACTTAACGACTATGTCATCTATATAAACTTCTATTGATTTCCTTATTTGGTGTTCAAACATGCGATTGACTAAACGCTGATAGGTGGCACCTGCATTTTTTAAGCCAAAGGGCATTACATTATAACAATATGTGCCATACCTAATTATGAAGGAGGTTTTTTCTCGATCCTTAGGGTCCATTTGTATTTGGTTGTACCTGAAGTAGGCATCGAGGAAACTCAGCGTGTTGTGACCCGCAGTAGCGTCGATCATGCGATCGATGCTGGGCAAAGAAAATGAATCCTTCGGGCAGTCCTTGTTTAAATCTTTATAATCTATGCACATTCTTAACTTATTCCCCTTTTTAGGCACTACTACAACGTTAGCTAACCAATCTGGGTATTTTACCTCTCGAATGGACCCTATATTAAGGAGCTTGGTTACCTCGTCCTTGACGAACGCATGTTTTAGCTCGGGCTGTGGCGGATCCAGGCTCAACTTGTGTGTCGTCACATCTGGTGGAATACTTGTCATGTCTAAATGGGACCAAGCAAAGCAATTTGAGTTATTTTTAAGAAACTCAATAATTTTTTTTCTGAGCTCGGGGGTTAACCCCGTGCCCAGGTATACCTTCTTCTCTGGTAGATGAACGAACAGTATGACTTGCTCGAGTTCTTCGACTGTGGACTTAGTGGCATCAGAATCATCGGGCACCACAAAGGTTCTCGGTACTCCGAATTTTAACTCTTCGTCTATTGTGTCTCCATTCCGATCTTTCGAGGATTCCGGGATCGAGATCTGTGATTGCTATTTGGCATTAATCCCTTCGTTCTGATCTGGCGCCTTTATAGTCTTAACAGATTCTTCAACCGCGAACATTTCTTTTGTGGCCTGTTGTTCACCACGGACGGTTTTGATATCTTCTGGGGTCGGGAATTTCAATACCTGATGCATAGTTGAGGGGACCGCTCTCACGAGGTGAATCCACTTCCCGCCCAAAGAATGCATTGTATCCCATGTCTCCCTCATCACATAAAATTATGTTTGCCGCGTAGTTCCGCCATATTGATCGGTAAGTGATCTCACCCTTCGTCGTCTCGCATGCCATGTTAAATCCATTGAGGACCATATTTCGACGATCTGATCTCGTAGTCCCAACTGTTCAATGACTCTCCATCGGATGATATTAGCCGAGCTACCTGGATCAATTAGCACACATTTAATTCTAAATTTATTGACAAGGACAGATATTACCAGTGCGTCGTTATGCGGCTGGGCAATGCCTTCCATGTCCTCGTCATTGAACGTGATGGGACCATCGGGGTCATCATTCCGGATACGTTTTTCCCTCGTTATGGAAATTTTGGTGCATTTTACAACCGGCCCAAGGGGAACGTCAGTTCCTCCCATGATCATGTGTATCACTCGTTGAGGCTCTTTCGGCCTATCCTGCTTGTTGGAGTCCAGGTTCTTGAAATGGGTTTTTCCTCGTTCACTTAGGAATTCTCGAAGATGTCCCAAATTGAACAGAGGAGCGACCTCCTCTCTCAGCCGCCGACAATCCTCAGTCCGATGGCCGTGAGTATGTTGATACTTACAAATAAGACTTTTATCTCGCTTCTCTAGATCATATTGGATTGGCCTTGGATGTCTTGTTTCTTTGTTTCGGATAACGGCCGCCGCTATGGTTGCTACATCGACGCAAAAGTTATACTCGGATAACCTTAGAGTTTCTCTATTTCCTGGGGTTCTATTGACAACATTTCTGTTTATCAGTCCACGGCTATTTTGGCCTCGATCATTCCTTCGATCATTCCTCCTATTATTCTTTCCTGATTCGTTGTTGCGCCCGTTTCCCCTTCGATCGGGTGGGTAAGGGGCCGTACTCCGTCATATGACGATCTGGAATCACAATCTACCACTCTCCTCAATTGATCACTCCCTTTATCGGAATGCCATGATACCGAAGCAGCCCTCAGAATCTTATCATCTTCGACCCTGATCTTCGAGTGATACCTGTTGTGTACATCAGCCCAAGCGATCGCCAGGTATTCTATCAGATTTTGGTTTAGCTCCATAGATGTGATCGAGCTCCTTGAATTGAGTCCTTGGGTGAAAGCTTGAACGGCCCAATCGTCAGTGACTGAGGGTAAGTCCATGCGCTCTATTTGAAATCGAGCCACAAACTCGCGGAAGGTCTCGTCATCTCGTTGCTTGACGTTGAACAAGTCCGATTTTCGTGTTTCGACCTTGATGGCCCCGACATGGGCCTTGACGAAAGCATCAGCGAGCATGGAAAATGAATCAATCGAATGCTTGGGCAAGTTATGATACCAAATCATCACCCCTTTGACAAGGTTTCCCTAAATTTCTTAAGTAGCACTTATTCCCTTTCGTCATCGGCGAGATCATTGCCCTTAATAGCACATGTATATGCAGTCACATATTCATTTGGGTCCGTCGTCCCATTATACTTCGGGATATCGGGCATGCGAAATCTCTTAGGGATTTTCATCGGTGCCGCACTCGGCGGAAATGGCATTTGAACAAATTTTTTCGAATTTGGTCCCTTCAACACTGGTGGAGCCCCCGGAATCTGATCGACCCTCGAGTTGTAGTTCTTCACCTTGTTGTCGTTCGCCTCTATCTTCTTTTCGCCGGACTCGACTCGTTTCGTCAATTCTTCGAGCATTCTCATCAATTCGCTGCTTTGCCTGGGGTGATTCTCGTTACCCCGTGGGACGTGTCTTTCCTCCGTATCCCGGGTATGTTCGACAGGCACATCGGTGCCGACCTCGATTTTGTAATTGCGCTATGATCTCTTCTTGCGGGCTCAGAACCGAGCCATAACCATGTCTAACTGGTTTTGGAGCTATTGCAGCATGACTCCGTTATTCTCGCCAGCCAATACGTTGCCCACCGATGATCCGACTTGAACAGGATTAACGGGGGGCGCGTTGTTGTTTGGTACGTCCCCGTCGTCATGCTCGTGATGGCTTGGTTCCACTTGAAAGTTGATGGAATGAGAATCCGACATTTTTGGTATACCTGAAATCAAACCTTAAAGAACAAGTGTAAAATATTGAGCGTAACCAGAATGTTGTATTGAACCGCCACTACTATCTAAGGCCCCACGCGGGCGCAAACTATTTAACCTTAAAATGGAGAGCAATTAAATTTATGCGTGACGCCAAAGATATGTGGCTAAATTCAATTCGAGATTAAATTGCGAGATAAGTTAATAAGTAAATAAAGAAGCGGATCTGACCAAATATTAATTATGGCCGGCCTCGGGTGTAGAAACCGAGGTCGATACCCTCTGTTGAGTACTTACACGACGAATAATAAAGATGAACTTAGGAACAAATGGGAATGGTTTCAAAGGATTCTTATTATTTTCTGATATGAACTCTTTCACTCTTTCTGTTACCTGCCCCCTATAATGGATGGGAACCTCCTCTTTATATAGTAGAGGAGTCTCAATCCTAGTACAATTCTAAATAAAGGAAAGAAATCTAGTGACAGCTGTTGTCGAGATAGACGCCGAAATATCCGGTTGAGGACGGATATTTCGGTCTTCTCCTTATGGCAGCTAACCGCCCTTCCTTTATCGCCTCGTCCCAGATCGAGCTCGAAGTCTCATTCCCGATGAGCCGGTCATATCGTGCCCGAGCATAACCATGACAACGAAAAACCGAGCATGTCCGTATCCTCGGTTTTACCCGTACACTCTTATCTCATATAGTCATATATGTTAGTCAAGTTGACTCTGCTCCTCTAGCACAGTTGATGCTTCCGCTTGTCCAACTTAGGCTTACACCATTTGTTATTGCATTTTTGACCCCGTACATGAATACTTAATCCACTCTTTCTTTCTTCCTAGAAAAAATTCGTAATAAATAAGTTCATTAGATATATATGTTTTATATAATCAATCTACGAGCAAGAAACAAGAAAATCCCAATTATAATGATTAAACATTAGGTAACTACTATATTACTTAATCAACATCCCTTCAGTTTTGCGATTGTCTATGTAAAAAATGATTTATGCATAGTTGCTTTAAACGGGATCTTAGCTTGGAAGAGATTGTAAATTAATAGTTCATAATTTGGTTGGTTTTATGAGTACAACTACCAGAATGACTGAGAAATCATTTTTTTTTTATTTTTTTTATTTTTATATAGGATCTATTTCACCGATGGGGTAATTTGCAAGAATGATTTCCATAAAATGTGATTTTCAACTTTTAGCCCCTCTTAACCAAAAAAAAAAAAAAAATATATATATATATAATTTCTTTTGTCCATCGGGCATATGTTATGGGCGTAAATTAGTTTGTCTATGAGGGCATGAATTTGGAACGTTTTAATATAATAAATCTGCTCAATTGGCCACACGTTTGTATCATAGGGAAATACCTATAACTTCTTGAAATGTCACCGGCTCTTGCCTCATACACGAGACTCACTTATGTGCACATTAGATAGAACTTATACTCGATAGATAACATAGATTATTAATAAAAAGTTTGTCAAGCGCCCTGAAAATGTTAGGACCACCCCCTAAAGTGTCCTTTTCTGCAATTTTTTTTTATGTTGGTGGGAAGTAGCAAATACCTAGTGAAATAGTAAAAATCGCACAAACTGATTCAAACACCGTAATAAAAAAGTGAAAAAGTTTATCAAGTATAGTCTCATGTTTCGTTAACTTTTTCAATCTCACGAGCTAAATGCAACGTATAAGATATAAATTCCCATTGCTCAAAGACCCATTACACTACAAATTTTGAATAATTAAAACCCATTTTTATATAGATATATATCATATATAAACACACTTTTTTTATGGCTAAACAGTCGATGTTTATGTAATTAAGTCAAAAACGTCTCACATGTAGTTTCTCATGAATATGGTCTTAATTTATCCTAAATACTAGTACTAGCTAAATTCAATGTACACAAGATTCACAGTTCTAGAAATTCCATCAAGATACTATTTCTTTTAATCTGAATTAATCCCATTCATGAACCAATAATTTGTTCAATTTTACAAGAAAATTAGCATTCCAATACTGCATAAGTTCACAAAAGAGACAAGATCTCTTTGATATCCCATGATGTTGTCCAAACATACCTATGAAGATCCAAAAGTAAGATTACTCTACTACCGAAGATGTTGACTTATTTTGACGTGTCTCGAGATTTGTTTTCAAACTTCTGAGAGATTGAATATAAAATTAATTATTGATCCGTCTCATGGCATAATAATAGTTGGAAATCCTTTAATAATTTTGATTCTTAATCCATAGATGCATGACATGAAACACACGAATGATCACATAACCATGGTTATAATATATCTTTTAACTTTGTTAACCCACTTAATCATTATAAATTGAACTGTTTTGATGTAAACACCCAATTTACATAAATATTTATCCTTTTAAGGTAGTAAAATAAGTTATAGTAATAGATTACTTAATCTATTTCTCAGGTTATTAGATCTCATTTATTATCAGGGTCGATGTACAATATAATTTGGAGAATCAGGTCACTTCAGGCTTTCAGCCGAATTCAATAGTTGTCGCTCACATTGTATATATGTGTTAAAAAATCTATCAAAACATGTACAAACATTAAATTTCGAACCAACTAAATCAAATAGTCAATGGGTTCCGTGACATCTCGAGCCCATAAAGTTCAAATTCTGGATCATTTATATTTATTAGCATAAACAGCTAGTATCTATTACTTAACTTGACTGACAAATGTTGTGGTGGACTGATATTTATATACTCCTTCATCGTTAACTAAAAGTTTGGGTTCGAGCTTTGAATATGAAATCGTTATTGTTAGAGAGCGCCTTACCTCTTGAAGCAGACTTTTTGTGCGAATTCAATTTTAGTCAAGTCCCGATCTAAATACCGAATATCGTGTTAAGAAATTGTGAACTTAAAAACTTTTAAATTTTTTACAGAGAATAACATAGTACTACTCCACCATCCAAAAATATTCTACCTAAAATACCCTTAAAACACTCTAAATTTACATCAAAGTTAGTTGGGTTCGTTATTTGATCTTTTCCCCGACAATACACAGCGTTAGTTGCGCCAAAAATCAAGAATGTCCAACTCCAACGGTTGAGATCTCACCAACAAAAAAACAAATCATGAATGCCTAAACCTAACGGCTAGGATTCATCAGCCCAAAAAAATAAATTATAATTATACATTAGATTATACAGTAATATTTTGCATTCGATTAGCGTATAAATGTAAGCACCACACATAATAATATTCCAAGTACCACACAGCCGGTTTTCTCTCTATTGCCTCTACTTCAACCTCTCTTTTAATTTCTTCAAAGAAAAAGAATAACAACTTCTTTAAGATATACCATTTTCTCTTCTTCTTCTTGTTGGGGGAGAAGAATTAATTATGATTGAACCTCAAATGTAAACCTTCATAGAATATATTCTAATTCTTCTAAATTCCTTTTCAATTTGCTTCATAGCAAATTCTTTTGAAATTTTAGAAGAAGCTTCTTGATTCATTCATTCATTCTCATTTGTGTTTCACACAACAAACATCTCCAAATATACCATGGAAGGTTCTTTCCTTTCCCCTTTTTTCTTCTTTTTATGTGTATCTATAATAAACCCTTTTTCAAATCTTAGAACATTTTTCGCCATAAACAGAAACAGAGGTGGAGTCAGAATTTTTAACATGATAGAATTTACGAGATGTTTTTCGTGCTTTCTGCATCAGTTCTAGCTATTTCTGTACCTTCTCATCGACCTAAATAGCATATAGAGATTGCCCTCACTCCTTTTTTTCATTACTAAAAATAGAACGAAATGATCTTGTTTTCTTGAGCAATCAAAGCACTCTGATAAACAAATTTGATCTTGACATATGTTTACGTCACTGAACTCACTCATTGTTACAATTAAGGGTTCATAACTTAATATCTATTGACATTTTAGTGATTTTCACGTATATAAATGTAGTAAACATCTATGCTCTGTAACTAAACGGAAGAAAAATTTGATTTTTTTTTTTTTTTCTAATATGAATTTTGTTGTAGGTGAAAATGTTGTACAAGTTGCAAAAAATGTAGAAAAAGAAGAAATGAAGAGCCAAGAAGTAATAGAAAAGGAACAAGAAGAAGAAGAAAAAGAAAATGGAAATAATAAAAAACAAAAAGATAACAACGATCAGTTATCACCAAGGGCAGTATTGGAAATTCACATATCAGGTGCCACGTCAGATTCCGATAACAGTAGCACCAGCTCCGGCGAACGGACCCGAAGTTTCGGGTCATCTCCGGCCGGCGGTAACGGCAGCTCCGGTGAAGGGTTGAGTTTTAAGAGTTTGTTTGATAATATGAAGAGAAAATCGATTAAAAGATTATCTACAATACCATTACTTAGTGGATATGAGATGTTGTTACCGAAGAAGAATAATATTAAGAGGAAATTATTGGCAAGGATTAGGAGTGCTGAAGAAGATACAATTGATTGTCATGATTTTGTTGTTCCTAAACCTTCTTGGAGGAATTTTAGCCTTGATGAACTTGCTCTAGCTACTGATAATTTTGCTCCAGGTAAATTTCTTATTATTTCAATTTTTTTTGTTTATAATTTCAATCCAAGTTAGTACTATATTGATGTTCAATTTCGCATACTTTGAGGTATATTTGAATTTTTTTTGCGTATGAATCAGCTAATTAGATTAATTAGGGATTTTTAGTTGAATTAAGGATATATTTGAACCCACTATTGAATGATAAAGCGTATATGTGAGGCTATATTATTAACGCATGACGAATTTGCTTAAATTTGAGTTAGGGCATATTTGAACCTTTTTCATTTTTAAATTTTCCATACGGTGTTAAGTATAAATAAAATCCACTAATAACTCTATGCTTTAGCTTTTGTAATTAAAAAATAATTGTTATTATGGAGTTTGGAATTTCATAAGTGAAACCCCTATATATTTACCATGGAATTTGAGTGTCAAGTCTATGACAGTGATTTATTTTTTAATTAGAATTTTGGAAAGTGACCATCCTGTGTTATTACTACGTTCACCTGCTTTGGGATTTAATTTATTTGAATTTACATCGCCGGGTCTATTATAATTTACCTGCTTTGGAATTTGCATGTACTTCAGTATTCTAGAGAGTCACATAAGCACAAGTAGGAATTAAATATTTTATAATTTAGATATATAAAAAAAGTTAAGTCTGTGTTGAAATTTTGAATCACGATTTTTCATATGTTTTCCATATTTTATTACTATCGTTAGACCACAGCTTCTAAATATATTTTTAAGAGAAATACTTTTTTTTCTGGTTATTTTCAAGATCATTTATGCTCAGTCAGAGGTATTGGTACCTTTCTTTGAAAATTTGCTCTGTTTCCATTTGTTCTTGGGATAATAAAACCATATGGCATATGGGAGTAACATACTCCTATATGGACCTTTTTTCAACTTTTGATGAAAAAGAAAGAAACTTTTTTACCGAGACATTTTTGAGTTATTGAAATTAGAAATTCTCCCCTCTATCTTATTTTATTACATTTTTTCAGATACTCTTGTTGACGAAACATAGATTAATGTCTAAATGAATTAGTAATATTTTATTTGAAATTTGAACGAGAATCAAGTCTATTTTGACAAGGAATGTAGTACTGTTGAAGTGCTGTACTTGTACGGTAGCAAATGCTAATTGAGTCAAAGGAAATTAAATTGCCAAAAAAAAAGTTCTCGTGGGTTTACTCGAAAACCCAAAAAGTTCATTGCTTTTTATAACATGGGACAGTTGGATTAGGGGCATGACCATTTATTTGACAAAGACAATACTTTATTACTACTCCACCCAAATTTTGAACTCATTAAAATCCTTATCCTTCTTATTAACCATACAACTCCCAATTATAAGATTCAAATACATTAGAAAGAATTTTATAGTACCTCCTCATTTTAAGAAATTGGTTCCAAGATTCAAACCTTGTTTTATTTGTCATATATCATAATACGTATTGATCCTATAGATTTCTTAAGCAAAAAAAGAAGTCCTGTAGATTTCACAGATATATCATATGTTCCTCAGATTACGTTACATCGAGTTTAAAATTTCTGTAGGCGTGTCTCCGTTATTACAATTTCTGCCTTTTTTGAGAAAGAAAACTTTAAAATACTGATTTATGCAAAAAAGACAAAATTTGCACTATTTTTTTAATATGAATTTAGAAGCAGGAGCCTAGACAAGAATGGGACAATGCAGAGTGCTTTTTGTGCATTTTAAGGCCGCATGCTAATAATAAGTTTTCACATTTATTTAAGTTTTAGTTTTTAAATGTTGGGTTCTTGGAAAATTCAACTACCCCACTTAGTAGTCAAAGCAGCCCTGTACTTGATCTTCAACTTTTCTTTGGCCATGGCAGAAAAGTAAACATGGTCTGCTCAAAGATTTTATTACAAAATTGAAAGTGATAGTGACTTGTGGGAACCACCACCAAATGTCCGTTGGATGATAAATATTCCGTCATTTTTAACAAATAAAAAAAATTCTTGTTTGAACTCTAAAAATATACTCCCTCTATTCCAATTTATGTGATAATTTTTTTTAATTTATCTAAAAAAAATGATATATTTTTATATTTAAAAATAATTTAATTTAAAACTTTTATTTTATCCTTAATAAAATAATTTATAACCGTACAAATATTTATGATTTATTTTAGATTACAAGTTTTAAAAAAATTCTTTTCTTTCTTAAACTCTGTATCTAACTAAATTATACTCACATAAATTTTATTGAGACGGAGAGAGTAATTGCTTTAGGTAAGACACATTTTATTATTAAAATAAACTTTCTAGATTAGAATCTAAATTAATCATATGCCAAGGCGGTTATGAGAGATAAAGGTGGGAAGCCCAAAAAAGGGCTGGTGAGACCTGCTTATTTACACCATCTGATTACTATCTTCACTTACCAACGAAAAAAAAATGCTTAAAAGTCGTCTTCATGTTGAAACACCCCTTGTTATAATTTTAAACAAACTGTTTAAAAACTTTAAAATGTAATATTGGTAGCAAATTGGTAATCTGTGTGAGAAATTTTGGATATGAATCCCTGAGACCATGCCTAGGAGAGAGTGACAACTAACCATGAACCCGATTAATTTTCCTACTATTGTCAATGGGCCTTGATGTTTCAATTTGTCCCAACAAATTTGAAATTTCTGCTTCAAGTAAGGCCTAGTTGATGCAGCTGGAGCAGCTGCAGGTGTACTCATCTGCACATGCCAGCAAGATTCTTGCCTTTCTTTGCTTTGTCAATGTCAATAAAGGTCGTATCCGAGATGGCTTACGTGTAGAATTACTATTTCATCGAGTTACCCATTATTCCTCACCACATACAAATATCGAGTAACACTATCCATCGAAGCTTAAATCAGAAGAAAAAATTTACTTGGTATTTCTTAGTGCAAGAAAGGTGGGCCAATTATCTATTAAGTTTCGAGCCGTGCACCACTATCCTAGCATTTTTTGTGTCCATAGGAATTTGATTCTGATCTCTCGTGATTTTCACCTACTTCATTGACCGTCAGTCTTGGTGCACCTGCAGGGCCGTTATTATTGGCTCGAGAAGAAAAGAGCAAAGAACCAACTGTCCAAAGAATCCTACAATTCTACATAAAACATGTTGCTTTCAAGCAAATTTACTACTCCTTATTAAATATAATAACTAGGTTGCATAATCTGCACGATTACTTCAAAATAAAAAAGTGCCAACATCAACTACCTTTGTACATAATTTATGCTAATACTATACTAATTTTATGTCTTGAAATGTGACTAGATAACTTAATTGGCAAAGGAGGACATGCAGAAGTGTACAAAGGACATTTGCAAGATGGCCAAGTTGTTGCAGTAAAGAAAATAACCAAGAAAGAAAAGAATGATGAGGACAGAGTTGGAGACTTCTTGTCTGAGCTAGGAATCATTGCTCACATCAACAACACAAATGCTGCTAAGTTAATTGGTTTCAGTGTTGATGGTGGTTTGCATCTTGTTCTCCAATACTTGCACCATGGCAGCCTCGCTTCTGTTCTACACGGTGCTGTATTTCTCTCTCAACTTGTTTAACCTTGATTCCCTAGTGTAATGCTTTATTACTTGGACATGTATCATTTTAATGAATAGTTTAACACTGATAGTATAAAAAAAATTACACTATAAGATCGCCTAAGAGATAACCACAATTAATTTTGTTATAATAAGTGGGATTAGTAGCCTGAAAATATGGCAGATACAACAGAGATAAAAACTTTGTGCAGTGGCAAAATTGGTGCAAAAATTGCTTGAGATCATAAGTTCAAATCCATTCCCTTTGTTAAAATTCAAGTCTCCGCCACTGACTACAGTAGGTTTAAATAAAATGAAAATGTTAAGAATTTTACTCTATCGACGTATATAAACTAAAACTGGGTTTAAATACAATGCTAATGTTAAGAATTTTACTCTATCGGCATATATAAAATAAATCTTATAGTAAAATATTAGATAACATGCTACAAGTAAGGGCGGGGCTAGTTGGAGACTAGGGAGTTCAATTTAATCCCCTTTGTCAGAAAATTATACTATAGAAATAGGGCAAAATCGTTTTTTTTTTTTTCGTATATATAAATTGTTGAATCCCCTTAAAATAAGATAAGACTTTTGTGTTGTGACAAAAGTTGTTGAGAAATTGATTTAGGTCATAGGTTCAGATACAATATGTCACATTTTCTTGAATTATTTTATTAGAATTCATGTCTCCGCCACTGACAACAACATGTTTCAATACAATGATAATGTAAAAGGATTTTACTATGTCAGCATATATAAATTAAATCCTTTAGTAAAATATTAAAATGTAATGAGGTGGATTGGGATTTTGATGTTGTTTTGACTGATAAAAGGAGAACTCAGCATTTCAGGTAGAGAAGAATGCCTTGAATGGAAAATAAGATATAAAGTGGCAGTTGGTGTAGCTGATGGACTGCGTTATCTTCATTGTGATTGCCAAAGGCGCATAATCCATAGAGATATTACAGCCTCGAACATTCTACTTACTGAAGATTATGAACCTCAGGTTTCAATCTAATCTTGTTTTGCTTTAGAAACTTCACTTGTAATGAATTAATTTTGTCAGTTTGCTTGAAGCTTCTTTATGTTGCTGCAGATATCTGATTTTGGACTTGCAAAATGGCTGCCTGAAAAATGGGTACATCATATTGTTTCCCCCATTGAAGGAACTTTCGGGTATGTAAACTTCGGGTATGTTGCTCGGACACTTCAAAAATATTGCTAGTGTGTCCGTTCATCCCAAAGCTATGCAAGTTTGGAGGATCCGACACGGGTGTGGCAACATTTTTGGAAGGCCCGAGCAACAAAGAAGTTCAGTGCAATTGCATTTTAGATGCATTCATTCATTATAATTGTTGCTTTGATGAAAGTATGACAAAAATTGGTCTCTCAGATATATGGCACCCGAGTACTTTATGCACGGGATTGTTCATGAGAAGACCGATGTTTTTGCCTTTGGGGTTCTGCTATTGGAGCTTATTACTGGTCGCCGTGCTGTTGATTCATCTAGACAGAGTCTTGTGATGTGGGTATGTTCTTGTTAAAAGTGAAACTTTCTTTACACATTTCAGACCTTCGTTAAGTAGAAACAAACGGAACTATGGTATAGTTTTGTTCTGCAGCTCTGGAAGAAAATTTTATATCTGCTACCATTTTTGTACAGGCAAAACCAATGCTGGAACAGAACAATGTCAAGGAATTAGCGGACCCTCGTCTAGGAGATGCCTATGATGTTGTTGAGATGAAACGAGCTATGTTTACAGCTTCCACATGCATTCACCACTTGCCAAACATGCGCCCTAACATGATACGGGTATGTCTTTATCGTTGCACAGTATTTCTATACTGAGAAAACCTCTAGGCAAGAGCATTTCTATTTTCGAAATTTTGACTTTTTAACCATAACCACGTTAATCAAAGGGTTGTTTATGTAGGGATCTAGTAGCTCAGTTGGTTGGCTACCTGAACTCGTACCTTGTTGGTGAGGGTTTAAATCCCCACATTGTAATCCCTTATCCCATTTCCCCTTTCCCTACCCCTATGTAATTAAAAACAATTTAAATAAAAATAAAAATAAAAAAAGGGTTGTTTACACAAAGGAAGTTCCTGTCCACCCCCCCGACAATGTGGTCAACTTAGAGGGTACTCGCCTTTTCAAATGTGTCCTCGACAATGTGGCGATTCTTTGGGCAGGAATGCTTGGTCGCTGGGGTTTCTGTTTTCTTCAACTAATTCAGTTGTGTTAGCCCTCAGGTCTAACATTTTGGTATAAGCTAGTTGGACAAAGATGGATAACGACACCTTGAAACTTAAACGGGGCAAGGCTTAGCAGCGTAGGCAAGGCAGGTCTAAAATAGAGAAAAAAAATGATAAACAGGGCAGGATTGGGAGGGCTGGAAAAAGGGGGGGGGGGGGGTTTCAATTTGGTTGGTTAAGATTGCACTGCCCTACCCCACCCATTTACATCCCTCGTGTTAAAGAGTACAAAGGAATTCAAATGAAACCTAACTGATCGATTACATGAAGATTTGAACACCTTGAAATTCTTGGTCATAGAGCTTTGAGCTGATAACTTATCCTTTTTGTGCAAACTTGAAATGTCAACTGAAATGATAACAAGGATTTCAAACAAAACCTAACTTGAACTTGATTTAGGTTTTGGTACACAAAGTTATTGAATAGTACCAAACGAGCGTTTTGCCAGAGTGCTAGTAATTTCTTGGACTATGCAGGCTGTTCAGCTGTTGAAAGGCGAGAACGTACCAATAGACATGAAGCAGAAATCGACAGGAGGAAGAGCATTGATGCTGGATGCTTGTGATTTAGAAGATTACAGTAGCACAACTTATCTAAAAGATCTCAATCGTCATATGCAGCTCGTTATGGAGTAAATTTTGATCTTGATATCATCGAGTCTCATTGATCGTTGTTCTGCATCTGCTGCTGTTTAATTATTCGCACTTGGTCTCTGTTTGTACATATATCTTGTAAAATCAAGGGTTCAATCCAGTCATATTCCACTAGCTGTTTTTCGGGTTGAAAGTTTTCGAGATGCTGTACATCTTAACACTGAGAAGCAAGCATCGGAAACATCTGAGTTTGTCTTCCGCTTTCTCTAAATATTTGGATGAAAGAAGATGCCATTAGCAGCACAAAGTTGATGTAGTAAAAGCAAGTGATTGTACTGCATTGAATCATTTATCAACATATGAAAAAGGATTAAAAGAGCTCATTTCATTCATGTTTCTTCAATGTAAATTGGATTTGGCTGAAGTAATCCACTCTCACGTATATATTATGCAGTTGATCTTTGAAAATTCATCACAGCAAATATTTAAGGTGGTGCTAAAGATGTTTCCCAAAGATATACACACTTCTAAAGGGAAAAAAACACAAGATACAAAGAGGGAAGGGAAGAAATTAACTCTTTTACCAGCTAGGGGTTGTGGTAGGATGGATAGGCTCCCTCGGGTTTGAGTCTTGGGAATGAAAAAAATTCTGGTAGGGGGCGTTTTTCCTTTTAATGTGCTTTACTCTGCACGAATCCGGATAAAACGGGGACTTTGGTGAGAAATTAAAAAAAAAGCACGAAGAACAAACTAACTTATTTATTTTACTTTACTATTTCTCTTCCCCTCCCAGAATTTTCTTTTCTGGGTAGGAATGGTAAAAATTTAGTGCCACTAGTACTTATGTTAAAGAAAGGAGTGTCTAATTTTCTATTGTTCTGAAAAAATAAAGGTAGAAAGTGTTAGAGAATACACTGATTATTCCTCTTTGTGACTTCCAAAGTAGTTTGTAATAGTCCTAACTCTTGAGTCACTTGTTAAAGTTTTGGATTGGCAAAAAAATTTATCATTTTGAAAATGAAGATATCTACTGTAAGATTTAAGAGAAGTATACAAGATGCATTAGTTTTACAACCACTTAGCTATGTCGTGGAATAGTTGGAATATTTTTCGCCCTTAACCAAAGGTCTTGAATTCGAGTACAGTTTCTTGATAGAGATCGCTCTACTCTCTTAGAGGGCCTACCTAAAAAAGGATGCAACAGTATGGTATTGGGTTCATCTGAATCGTACTTTCAATGCAAAACATGAATTTATATATAAACCATTAAAATTGTAACAACTAACAAGTGCATAATAGGTTTTAACTCATAATTTTAAAAATACAATTGGTTCAATGCTAATAATTTTAAAGGTTTAACTCAAAGAGCTTAAATTTTGAATCGGACTCTGAACCTACCCAATGTAAATCATCCGACTTCCGAATCAAAACGGAATATCTCCTCTTATCAAACAAATTAGTTTTACATTTCCCTTTACTCATGAGATACTAAAAAGATGCATTGTTCATAATGCAAAATAACATTTGGTACAAAACAAAAGGGTTCATTATAGGACTTTTGCCTCTCTAAAATTAAGCATTAAACTGCTATTTTCTGGAGCTCCAGAAATGGGCCTTCATTTAACCATGGGCCTCCAGTATAATCCAGACGACCCGAAACTTAAAAAAGAAAAAAGAGAACATGTACCATTACCATATACCAGTGGATTCAGTCTCGAAGAGCTTAGTCACTGTTTGGCTGACACTCCAAAAAAATGGAAACAGACATCGTAATTCAGCTAGCTATCCTTCTATTCACACTGGGAATATTCTACGCTATGTACAATTTCCCCAAACAAGCTTTAACCCGACTCCGAACAAAAAACCGATCAACTAACCAAGCCCATTTTCACTTCATAAAAGGAGCCCAATTCCTTTCTCGAGCAAGATCTAATCGGAGCAAAACAACTTCATTCAACCTCGCTAAATTCGCCGCCGGTGAAGCTGATAAGGCCTTAGCCATCGAGCCCAAAGATCCAGCGGCCCATATTCTTAAAGCCCTATCGCTTGATTTAATGGGCCATAAAGTCGTTGCTTTAAGGTAATTCACACTTATGTCCCTATTTTGTGTTGCTCTTTAATTTTTGTCCCTCTGTAACTAATACGGACGAACACTATTCAATTTATGTAGCACTATTTGACTATGCATGAAGTTTAAGGAAGAAAGGAAATACTTTTGAAATTTGTGATCTAAATCAAGTCTAAATAAATGTTTGGTTATAAATGTCTCATAAAATTAAATTATTTCTTAGAAATGTCAAGACGGGGGAGTGCTCCCTCAGTCTAACAATGGTTGTTTCAATTGTTTGTCGTTTTAAAAATGTAAGGCATAATTAATTAGTTTTTCCTTGTTTTATCCTTAGAAGAATTTTCTTATTAACGAAAGATGACACGTAAATAGATTAAATATTTAATAGAGAGATATTATAATTTAGATAAAAATATGATTAAAATTAGTCAAATACTCCTCCTAATTAATATTTTTAAGGGGTTTGTAAAAATAAAAAAGCGATAAATAATTTGAAAGGGAGGGAGTATTAATTAGGAGGGTATTTGACTAACTTTACCTAATTATGTCTAAGTTATAATAACTCCTCACTAAATATTAACTCTAATTATGTTTCATCTTCATTAATTACACAATTCAACTAAAGATAAAATGAAGAAAAAAATTAATTATGCCTTGCATTTTTAAAACGACAAATAATTTGAAACAATTATTATTAGTAACCATGACAGATAATTGAGAAAGAGGGAGTACTCGCTTGTCCCAATTTACTTTTCCTTTTTAGTCTATTAAAAAAAAATGTCACCTTTCTATTATTAAAAGTAACTTAATCTTAAAATGTCTTTTTAACCGAACTAATTGACAGCCACGAGTCTAAGCTTATTTTAGACTACAACTTTTAAAAAGTTTTTCATTTTTTTTAAATTTTGTACCAAGACAAATGTGTCATATAAATTGAGACGGAGGGAGTAACTTTTTCACATGCATAAGTTTATATTTTTGCATCAATGCCCTATATGGCTTTTGTGTTATCCCCACTAGACATAAATTCGATTGCTAAAAAAAAAAAAAAAATGCTGCTTTAAGGTGGTTGGATTCCGCCCTATCTCCGCCAGCGGTGAAGGCCTTGTCCGGCGGAGAGAGAGCCGATGCATTGCTTAAACGGGCCGAGTTACAGGTGGCGCTGAACCGGAAAAGACGAGTTGACTCGGCTATAATGGACCTTTTAGAGGCAGTGAAATTGAGTTGTTCTGATCAAGCTAAGGCCTTTTGTTTGTTGGGTCAGTGTTATGAGATTAAGGGCTTGAAAGTTGAGGCCCATAATGCTTTTGAAGAAGCTTTAAGGATTGAGCCTGATTTGATTGCGGCCCGTGAAGGTTTGGGCCGGTTAAGATAGTTAGCCCAGTTTACTCGTCGCGTATCGATGAGAGGCTCAATATTGTATATTTTTGGTTTCAGATGATGTATTTTTCACAAGTTGTCATTATTCAAGATACTAGCTTTTTAGTGCAAGATTGGATAATTTGTACAGATCAGAGGCTCAATATTGGAGATTGGCAAAGCTCAACTCCATTCCTGAATATGCTTTGGCCTATAATCTACTGCATTAGTTTGTTTAGTTTCTGCTTTAGTTTTGAGTTGTTCTCTTTGTAAACTCTCTGTGAAGAGCTTGGCTGTTTAGTTTGAGAAATGCCTACTAGGATTCGTAACTCTCACTTTTGGTATCGATAAAATGTTTATTTACCCAAAAAAAAAAAAAAAAAAAAAAAAAAGAGGAATAGTAGTTTTTTAGTGAATAATCCTCTTTTTATTTCTCTTGTAATTTTTGAACTTTTTAGGTCACGGTTTAAAGATTTCTCTTGAACAAATTTTATATCAGAGTTTAAGATTTTGTAAATTATTGTAAATGTTCGACGACAATCTAACCTTATAAACATAAGGTTGATAAGTATGTGAGTAAATATTAGACCTAAACATTATCTGTAAGAGTTATTTTTCATAGGGGATATTTACATATTTTTTTAAAATAAAAATAAAATCTAAAAGACGGCCTAAAAGGGGGTGTTGGGTCAGTGTTATTAGGGCAATTCTTCTTTTGGGGTGGTCTTTAAGTTTTACCCGTCGGCTAAAACCTATGGATTCCGGATTGAATCCTCATTCAATCAAAAATTTAAAAAGAATTCGCAAGACAGAGTTTGAATTTCGCTCTGCCCCCTCCGGCAGACTTTGCCTTGAGGTTTTTTTTTTTTTTTTTTCACTTTTACTGACAAACTTTTAGTTATGTCTTAAGAAAAGTCTTTTAGTTATCTTTAACTAAAAGTATCTTGTCATGGCAAACTTTTCCTTAAGGTATAACTAAAAGTTTATATAAATAAAGTCATCTTTAAGGAAAAGTTCTGCCATATGGGCATACTTTTGGTTATGCCTTAACTAAAAGTCTGCCTCATAAGGCATAACTAAACTATGCGTTAAGGAAAAGTTTTGCCTTATGGGGCAGACTTTTAGTTATGCGAGATCTGGCATAACTTTAGTTTTTCCTTAAAGAGTGTATCTTGGGATCCGGCATACACGCCCCCCAACATTGCCTTGCGAATATTTTTTTTATGCTTGACGCGGGAGGGTTCGAACCCAGAACCTCAGGTATTCATCCACTTTTTCAAGCGAAGGGAAAAACTTAAACACCACAATATGGGAGACAAAATTTAAAGACCACAAATATGAGGGACAAAATAAAGACCATCCCAAAAGAAGGCCAATCCGCGCAAAAAAATGGTGTTATAAGATGAAGCAGGAAATGATATGTGGTGACCCCGAATATGTCCATTTTTTTTTGTGCGGATTTTTTTTTCCCTCAAATTTGAAATCTTTAGGTTTTGTCGTTTGCCTAAAAAACCCATGGGTTCCGGGTTCGAACTTCCGCTCAGACAAAATTAAAAAGAAAAATTGCAAGGCAGAGTTTTAGATTCGCTAGGTAGAGTTTGCTTGCAAACTCTGCCCCCATCGGGCATAGTTTGTCTTATGCCTAAAGGCAAAGGCAAAGTTTGCAGGCAAACTATGCCTGATGGCTTGCAAAACTATGCCCGAGGCTTAACTTTGGCATGCAAAACTATGTCTGATGCCTAACTTTGGCTTGCAAAACTCTGTCTGCAGGTAAAGCTTTGCATTCAAAATTCTGCCTGAGGCCTGACATTACCACAAAACTCTACCTTGTGATTCTTTTTATTTATTTATTAACTAAGCCGGATTTCGAACCCCAAATCTCATGGTATTAGGCGTAGGGCAAAAATTAAAGGCCACCAATTTGCTGGACAAAAATTAAAGACCACCCCAAAATAAGGGCATTCCTGCAAATTACCCAAAATGTCCGGTCTTGAATCATTGTTCCCGATAAAATTTTCAAAAAATGACCTTAACTTGAAAAAATTTGCTAGGAAGAACTTTTGCTGCCCATAAGGCATAAGTTCTAACTTTTTTCTATAGGGGAAAAGTACTTGTAGTTAATTGAGCAAGTTCACTATTTTAAAATAGGGAAAAGGGTCAAATATACCCCCTCTACTTTAGTTTAATACTTAAATATACCCTCTGTTAGTTAAAGTAGATAAATATACCCCTTTCGTTAGTCAAAGTAGATAAATATACCGCTTCCGTTAAGAAAGTACACAAATATACCCCTCAGTCGACATATAATTCCACCATTAATTACCCGATTTAACTTAAAAAACCTCATGCTCGACCCGCAAATTAAATTCTTTCCACCCAAATATACTCACCACCACTACAACCGACCCAACACAACCACCACCACCACTTCCACCACTATAACCAGTAAATTCTTCATAATCATCCTTAACCACAACCCTGTTGTTTTATGCCTAAAATTTCAATAGATTGTTGATTTTTAGTTTTTAATTTTAGATTGGAGGACCGTTGTTTAGAGAGGAGACTTGTGGCAAGGATTTTCTAGCCTTTTTGAGCCTCAAGCTTTCATTTTTATTGATTTTAATGTTGCTAGCTACCTGGATATGTGATACAATGATACTTGAAGAAATTTATCTCAGTTTGCTTCAAGCCAAAGCTCTCTGTTGGATACCTAAGTATTTTATAAAGTGTGAAATATTATAATAATCATGTTTGACTGATGACAATCATGCTTTTCTGGTATTTTGCATATGATATTCAATACTGTATTAGGGATTTAATGTATTTACTGAGATCGAATGATCTTTTTTGTTTTGTTCAATGATGTCTGAGGACATGGTTAAGCATGGTTATGAAGAATTTACTGGTTGTGGTGGTGGTGGTTGTGTTGGGTCGGTTGTAGTGGTGGTGGGTATATTTGGGTGGAAAGAATTTAATTTGCTAGTCGGGGCGGGTCGGGCATGATTTTTTTTAAGTTAAATCTGATAATTAATGGTGGAATTGGGGATTCTGTCAACTGAAGGGTATATTTGTGTAATTTCTTAACGGACGGGGTATATTTATCTACTTTGAGTAACAGACGGTATATTTAACTATTAAACTAAAGTAGAGGGTATATTTGACCCTTATCCCTTTAAAGTATCATGAACTTCTACCTTATAGACAAAATTAATTTATGTCCAAAACTTTTGCCCGATTAGCAACAAAAGCTTTGCCTAACTAATTTTCTGAAGCGGAAGTTATTTTTAAAAAATTTATTAAGTGGGGCAAGAAAATCAAGACCACCCTGTTAGAGGCCGTGCGTCCACCAAATAGTATATAAGGGACCTGATTGTATACCAGTTCCCTTATGCAGTGCATTACGAGACTCAGCATGGGATTTTTACGTGAAAAACTCCTTGCTCAAGGGATTAAAAATCACGACCTATCTAGTAGGATTTGAACCCCACTACACGAATAACTTCAGGTTATAACTCTATCGTAAGCTAGGAACTAACTTCCATAATCCATCACTCTTACAAGAACGCTTATGTAACCTAGGAACTAACTCCTATAGTCCCTCAACCCTTGCAATACTCTGATTGCAAGCAACTCTATTTAGCTAACTCTAGCCTAGTATACCATTCAAAAGCTTGCGGAAACACACTTCAAGCAAGTACAATTTGAAACTTTTAAATACCTATAACCAGCTTCTAAACAAGAAGAATAGGTTTTCAGTTTAAGTACAAATAAACAAAGATTTACAACAACCTAAAGAACATAGATTAAACACATATCAGGATCTGATTTTTCAACTTGAAAGTAACTTTGTTCTTGAAAGATCTTAAAAACTTATGTCGGCAGCTTTGCACAATTTAGATTAGGTTTTCAAGTCTACTCAATATGTTGTCATCATGTTGTATATATAGTAGGAGCATGTGGGGTGAAAAGAGACCACTCTTCAATTTTGACCTAAAGCATGGGCCAACTCACAGTTGTACTTGTGTATAACAAGTGGCTCGGCTTTATAGCTGTCTCTGTCGACAATGCAAGGTGCATAGAGAGCAGATTACAAACCATGTCTCTATCTGGTTCTGAAACTGTTTGACAATCATCAAAACACGAATGCATTTGCGATTATCACACCCCATATGGAAGCGATTTGTGAACTTAACCTGAGATGAAGGGCTTGAAAGTCAAGGCCTATCATGCTTTTGAAAAAGAAGCCTTGAGGATTGAGTCTGATTTGATTCATTTTATTACGCGGATTGCCCTTCTTTTGGGGTGGTCTTTAAATTTTGCCCCACAAATTGGTGGTCTTTAAGTTTTGCGCTTCGCTTGAAAAGGTGACCGAAAATACTGAGGTTCTGGGTTCGAATCCTCGCTCAGGCATAAGATAAAAATAATTTCGCAAGGCAAGACTTTGAGAAAAGTTTGTCTTATGCGGCATAAGTTGCCTTGAGGCATAACGATCCGTCATATGTTGCCTTAAGGCGTAACTAAAAGTTTGCCTTATAAGGCAACCTATGTTGGATCTGGCATAAATTTAATTATGCCTTAAGACAACTTATGATGTCCCCGGCAGAGGTTGCCTTACCCTCTGTTCGGATGGTTGTTTCTTGTGGTTCATTAATGTACAGTATGGTATGGTACAGTATGGTGTTGTATTGTAATTCTTTCGTATTAATGAACACAATGTTTGAATAATCGTATCGTTTGTTGTGGTTTAATAACATTTGTATTGTTTGGTTTGACTGTATGGTACTGTATAATAACTTGTAAGTTTACTAAAATATCCTTAACTCTTAATTAGAAATTAATTTATATATATTAATAAAACTCAGGTAAAGAATAAAATAGAAACTTTAAAAAATAAGTAAGTAGGGGGTGGGGGTAGTGTGAGGTGGATGGTTGTGGGATGAGAGTAGGGGTAGTGGGTGGTAGGGTGGGGGTGAGTGGTTGTGAGGTTGGGGTTGGGTGGTGGTGAGGGGTAGAGTCCGGAACCAAAATGCCCCAAAAAAAAACAGTTTCGACCAAAATACCCCAACAAAAAAAAATGTTACGAAAACACCTTTAGAGCAAAATATCGCGCTAAAGAGTTAACGGAAACGGCTTCGTTAATCGCTATAGTTCAAGAATTTCTTGCTATAGTGCTCGTTGTTTTTTTTTTTTTTCTCCCCGCTCTTTTGGTTAACCCTTCTTTCGTTACACTTTTTAACGTACTTTGACCATAGATTAATCATGCTTCGGGACCCCGAAACTTCAATATTTTATATAGAACCCTACTTATTTTTGTGCGATTAATTAGGTAGGATCAACACATCAAGGATACACAAAAGTTCGGATGACCGTTTTAGAGGTTGAAAAGTGCTCGAACGCCATTTTCGTTCAAGGCTCGGTGACATTAGCTTGAAGTTCTTTACGAATACTTAAACTTGTTCATTAATAATTAATCAAAAGTTAGTCAAAATGGCAGCGTTCATAAAAAAAAAAAAAAAAAACTTAATTAAATTGCATCATTCATAACCTTGAGTAGATGAAAATACTTAACACACTAATTCATTAATAAGAAACTCATGATATATTAAAAATACAATCATCAAAGTAAGAAAAAAACTTAAAAACATTCATCAATTAATGCCCTTGAGTTGATCTTCCGCCACCACCGCTAGATGTGCCACCACCACTAGAGGTACTTCCACCACTAAAGTTTCCTCCACCCCGAGAGGTACTTCCCATGATATATTAAACTTAAAAATACAATCACAACATTCTTGAGTAGATGAAAATACTTAACATTCTAATTAATACCTAAGAGCATAACGATATATTAAACTTAAAACTAAAATCACAACATTCTTAATCATCATCAGAGTACAAGTCCTCAATATCGTCCTCCGAAAAATATTGGCGGTTTCTTAAGACACATCTTTTTTCGGTAGCGGGAAGTTAGTTCTCTCTGGTTGATGATGCTTGTTCTTCGACCAACTTTAGTATGTAAAATCTACATCGTCTTGCCAAGATTCCGTTGTTTTCTTTTCTAATCCTTTGCACGGCAAGCTCGCAAGTTTCTCGCACCTACTTGAGGCATGGTTAAGGAGTACCTCGTTGGTATTGGAGCGTTGAGATTTTTCAAGTCACGAACAAGACGTTACGATTCGGCAAGCCGATGTGACCAAAAAGAGCGATGCGTTAAAAAGTGTAACGAAGAAGGGTTACAAAAAGAGCGAGGAAAAAAAAAAACAAGCACTATAAGCGCGGTAAATTCTTGCGCTATATTTATAGCGCTAATCAATCTCCGTTAACTCTTTAGCGCGATAATTTCTTTTGCGCTAAAGGTGTTTTCGTAACATTTTTTTTTGTTGGGGTATTTTGGTCGAAAGCCCCGTTTTTTTTGGGCATTTTGTTCCGGACTCGAGGGGTAGTGGGTGGAGGTGGTGGAGGGGTGGGTGGTGTGAGGTGGGTGGTGTGGGATGAGGGTGGGGGATGAGTTGTTGTGGGGTGGGGTTGGGCAGTGGTGAGGGATAGTGGGTGGTGGTTGGGGTGGTGGGTGTGATTGGCGGAGGAGTGGGGTAGTTAGGGGTGGGGGTGAGGGTGGGTGGTAGGGCGGGGGTGGGATGGGGGTGAGTGGCGGGGCTTAGGTGGGGGTGAGTAGTATGGTGGGGTGGGGGTGAGTAGTATGGTGGGGGTGGGGTGGATGGTGGAGGGTGGGCTATAATGGAGAAATGAAATACGTAACTACGGAAAAATGACCAAATCCGTCGTTTCAAAAATTGGGACTTTTCATGGTTATATAACCATGGAATGAACCACGGGTTTGCAACACTATACTACATAATTTTCAAAACAATGGAAACAAACATAGTTTCATAAAAAATCATACATTAATGAACCACAGGAAACCGCCATCCAAACAAGGGGTTAAGGTATAACTATGTCTTAAGGCATAAAAGTCTGCCTCATAAATTGCCTTAAGGCATAAAATTTATACCGGATCCGGCATAACTTTAATTATGCCTAAAGGCGCTTATGCCGGATCCGGCATAACTTTCTCCAAGCCTTGCCTTGCCAAATTATTTTTTATTTTTATGCCGGAGATGGAATTTGAACTCAGAACCTCAGGATTTCTACGCGAAAGATAAAAATTAAAGACCACCCCGATTGAGGGACATTCCTGCGAATTGCCCGATTGGATTGTGGTCTGTGAGGACTTGGGCCGGTTAAGATAGTTAGCCCAGTCCCTCGTCTTGTATTGATGAGAGACACAATATTGTTTATTTGTTGTTTTGAATTCTTCTTTTTTAACCTTCCACACTTGCGTATAATTTTTTATACAGTAAAGTGTAGTTAGATTATTTAAAACTAAATATAAATAACTGGTTAATATCACAGCTGATTGGTAATAGAGAGGGTATATTATTTGTCATTACTAGAATAACTATACTGGTAAAGCTCCTGCTACTACAACTACACCTTAATTAAATAGGCGTTAGGATATAAAAAGATGTTATTTGGAAAACAACAATTTCTAATCCTTACCAATCATATCGTTCCATTTATGCTCGTTTCAAAAATGTTATACAAAATAAAGATAAAAGTACTCGGAAGTTTTTACATATGCTAGTAGCAGATAAATTCTAATAAGACTAGAAGACTCCTAGAAAACATAAATGTGTTAATATATCTAAAGCACATAATTATTAACCCATTGGTTTCTCCTGTCTAAAGCCGCTACCCTCTTTGGTGCGCACAGAATAAACTTAGGGGTCGTTTGGTAGATAGTCGAAATTATCCTGGGATTATAATCCCGGGACTAATTTATCCCATCTATTGGGATTATTTTATACCATCTGTATAAGTGGGATAAGAAGGTATAAGCTGGGATATCCCAGCACTAATTTTTGTACCATGTTTGGTACAAGGTATAAATTTATCCCAGGATAAATTTATACTTTCTACCAAACATGGTATAAAAATTAGTGCTGGGATATCCCAGCTTATACCTTCTACCAAACGACCCCTTATAGAAAAAAATTCATCTTGTGTTAGGGCTATTACACAGAAGCGGAGTTTACGTGCACACCCAAGAAGATGGCGGCTGCAGTTCCCTTATCTTAAAAAGCATTCACTTCAAGAAAAGAAAAAAAAAAGTTACATTTTGAAAACTTGGGCAAAACTGTCTTGACCAGTGGGTAACAAATTCTGTCTTTATGTCATTTTTCAATATTATATTGTGTTAGTTTTCATTATTTGTAAAACCACTAGGAGAAATGGGGCAAGGTATGGTTCCTAACTGACAAAACATCAAAACCTTATGATGCAACTAGTATATATTCTAGAAGGCCATCAACTTTTCCCAGTTTGGTGCTACGTATATGACGTTTTAGCCTGATGGGGTTGATAATATCCATCATTTCCATGCTGAAAATTTCAAAATGCAATCTCAACAAGATGTCAACTTGCTATATCTTTTCTTGACTATATGCCATTTCATTTCAATCTTTGGTTAGGGTAAGGTACTGCTTGTTCTGAGAGGACATTCTATAAAATAATAATATCAATGAGAAGACCTTTTTAACCCGTCTTATCTAGCAACTCAAAAACGTTATATTGGAAACAGTCAAAAAAATTATATAAAACTAAAAATACTTAAGAAAGAAGCTATTTCAATAAATTTATGAACGTTACTTTCAATTACATGATTGTATTCCAGGCCGATCACAAACATTCTTAGCATCTACTTCTCATGTTAGGCATAACTGGTTGATTTGGCAGCTCTCTCTCAATGCTATTAATGGTTCTTTGGTTACCTTTAGTTTGATTATGGAAATCAAGAAAAAGAATCTACTAATAAAGATTACAAATTCGCTCAAGAGGAAAAACTTATACTATCGTTGCCACTCTGTGTTACTTTGGCAGACTGATCTCAGTATCAACGACTCTCTTCGTTGCACTTCTTCCTAGCTGCCTGGCATTCAGCAGATATCTCGTTTACCTATTTTTTGACCAAAAGGGCAAAATATTGTCTTCACTACATAGGCACTAGAACAACACTCAGTTGAATTAATTATTTCACAAAAAGCATATCTTCATAGAAGTGCAAGAAGCGTTTTTGAATCCTTCTCAGTAGAAGTCAAGGATTTGTGACCGAAAATTGTGCTTTTACTCCGTGTTTTTAATATTTCATAGGTATTTTAGATACGGAAAAGGGCCAAAATTACCCCTGAACTTTGGGAAATAGTTCATCCATACTTCTTTCAGATTATACGTAGGGTCAATTATACCTTATGTCTAACATTTGCCACGTGGCATCATCAACCTTCAAAATTATTTTTTCCTCAAATAATTTTTTTACCCACTAAAATAATCCAACCCGAATTTTTTTTTCTTCCAAATTGATACGGACCCAACCCATTACCCTTGGCCGGAGAAAAATCGGGTCGGGTTATTTATTTTAGTGAATAAAAAATTATTTGAGGAAAATAATTTTGAAGGGCTGGGATGATGCCACGGCGTTGCTAGCATAGTTAGCATAGAAAGGACCGATAAGACTCCATGGTATAAGCAAGATAATTAATTCTAAAGATAACGAAATATTTGAATAAACTATTTCCCAAAGTTCAGGGGTAATTTTGACCCTTTTCCGTTTTAGATATTAAGATTCAAAAAGAACAGTGGAACAATAGAGGCTACTCCTATTATAGTGAAATTGCAGTCATTTGGCCAAACATCATTTACAAAGACCAGATTTTTTATCCTTTTTATTTTTGGAGTTATCATTCTTTTGCCATTCCAGCTGCATTTTACACAGCTAGCCTACACGAAGTCACAATCCATAGTCCACTTATAGTCATCATACATTAATAGTTCCAATATTATTGAAGGAAAAAGAAATGACAGTATCAAAAAAGAGACTAACTGCAAAATGTAAAGAGCTTTATATCATTTTCTTTTTTTCTATGTCAATTCAACCACCAGAAAGTTCACCAAGTTCATATGGTCCTAGGGAGCAACTCAAAAAAGATGAGGAAACTAGAAAAAAGAAAAGCAAAATTTTTCCACAATGAGTGCTCCCTAAATACCCTGTCAACATTGCATCTACTACTTATAAGTCTCTGAATTAAAGGTACTTTACAACATTTGAACCTGACAAGAACCGGTTAAACGCTACGCTAAACTTCTTTCGCGGGTCAGAAAACAAAGGGTCAGCATGAAATAATAGACGATTAACATATTAGCAGAGTCGAATTTTCGCTAATTAGTCGAACTATAGCTAGCTAGCAATCCTTTTTAGGTTGGTCAATAGGATTGGTTAGGCCAGATGAAGAGCTCAGCGGCCGAGGGCAGTAACGGCATTGTACCTGCCATTGAAGTCACATTACCGGAAGCATCAGGCCCACCTGCATTGCCAGACTGGAGGTACTGGAAGAAGTTGTGGTGATAGAAAGCCGGGGTGGTTGTATCGAATGGGACCCCACACGGGATTGCAGAGACAGGTGGCATTGCCCCGAAATTGATGTTATTGCTACTGCTATTGTTGCTGCTGCTGCTGTTGCATTGAGTCAACTGATTGTTCGACGATGACTTCTGCTCAGACTCGAGGGAGAGTTTCAGACGCTTTGCGGTCCCACCAACGGGGAGGGCGCTTTTCATGATGGCTTCGACATCGTATCGATTCATCTCGAAATTGGTCACTGCATTCATTCCCCTGAACTTTATTGCTGCTATGTCGTATGCTTCTGCTGCTTCCTCTTCAGTCGCTGTTGAAAATTTAATACGGATTTCGATTAATATTAAGGCATGGTTAATTCATTTCGACTAATACAGTTTGAATTAAGAACACGAATATACCAAATGTTCCTAGGTAAAGATCCTTGTTTCCAGCAACTCGGCCGATTCTTGCTTGCCAACGGCCTTGTTGATGATGCCTGTAATGTTCATTAAAATTGTTAGTCATCACAACTAATGAATCACGATATTAAAGAGTCACCCATCGCACAGATAGAGAGAATTTTAACCTTGACGGGTACAAACTTTTAGGTTCTTATCGAATTCATTCCGCTTTTGATATTATAGGCTCAAAATTGAATATTTGTTTTGACATTTTAGTAACTTTTGTTACATGTATTGTGTCGAAAATCATGGTTCAACGAACCCGTCAAATGTGATATGACACTAATAATTTAGGAAAATAATTGCTGGCAACAAATTTGGTACCTTGTCACCCCGCGGTATATCGAAGCTCCTCGGGAGAACCCGCTACTTTTCCTGATATTTACGAGAGAATATCGATGAGAATAATTGATAGAAACAGGAAAAGTCATTATCATATGAAAAAACTATAGCGTACACCAACCTTCTTAGAGAGGCAATGAATTCTTGCTTAGTCATGTGTTTCATTTCCTCCAGTTCTTTACAATAATTGGAAACCTGAAAATAAATTTTTAACCAAGTTTAGACTCAAGCTGTATTCATGGTTACGTCCCTTTCCATGCAATAATTGAAATGCCCATAACAACAACAGGGAAAAATTAATAAAAGGTGTATATATATAGTATATTACAGGGCAGTTGGTGGTAGCTGTGGGACCCCAATACTTCAGAGCAGCCAAGTCATATGCCCTTGCTGCTTTTTCTTCTTTGTCATATCCACCTATACATTTCACAAATTTCCAAATATAAAAATCTCAACTTTATGCCCAACTTTGAAAAATATGTATCTATAGGGAATTATGGGAATTGAAAAGAATTGAATAAACTTACCCAAGTACACTGCAGACCGATCGGATAAGCAAGAAAGCAATACCGCCATTTCATGAAGAAAAATGAGTAAAACATTAGATTATGAGCCTAACAATATTAGTCAAGATTCTAGCATAAAAGTGTTTAAAGGGAAAAGGAAAAAGATATAAACAAAACAGAAAAGCCAATAGCATGCTTAAGCTTTTACACATTTGTACATCCTTTTTGTAGGTTGGCAAGATATTGTAGGTTGGCAAGATAGTGACATATAGTTAACTAAAAGAAAAAGAAAAAGAAAAAAAAAAAGATGGTGACTTGTGTCTTGCCCAAACCAGGAAAAAGTTGAACATGTTTTTGTTCATAGTATATTTGTTAGCAGAGGCAAAACTAAAATTGAATTTTTGAGTTCTAAATTCTAAACAGCTTATTGGGTTATAGATAAATTATTTATATATATAAAATGGAATTTTAAACACAAATACAAGACTTTGACCAAAGTTAATGGATCCTCATTGAACCCGTAACTTCCTCCAGCTCCTGCTTATTAGGATCATGGACTTGTGAATTGAAGCTTCCAAGATTTCATTAAAAATAATTTGAAGTTATCAAGATTTCATTACAACAAGAATTACTAACTAAGCACTTGGATTCTCACTAATTCTAGGAAGTGAAAGTGCAAAAAAGACAAATTGACATTGAAGTTCTATCTAGATAAACAATTCTTTGATCTGTCAAATCTATCATTCCCTTGGTTCGAAAGCTGGCTAATGCATGTACGACATTAAAGAACTGTACAAAGAATTTGGTGGGGAGTTCATTTAAATTTTCATGTGGGGAATGAGACTGGACACCCTTTTGGTCAAACTAAATGAGAGGCACTGGCCCATGAAATGAAAGAGGAAAAAAAGCAAAAGTTAAAAGCAATCTGATAAATTTTCAGAGTACCAGAAGCTAGCTATTGTCTATACTACACTAGCTGATGTATGTGTACTCTCAGGGTGGAAAGGTAAAAGAGAAGAAGGTGTAGTCATTTTAGATGCTGCATAACAGGAAAAAAAATCTATGGATAAAGAAGTAGAATAACTTCTGGACAAAATCTTGAAGACTCTGGATTTTTCAGATGAATTTAATTTATTTCAGATACATACATGACAATAAATTTTATTACATTATTAGTGTATTTTAACATGTTAAGTATTTTCTCTTCTTGGACAGAAATTTCTAATAACCTCGGTAAATAATGAGTCTACCCTCTACCGTTCTACACTTGAAACGTGTCTGCAATGTCTAAACCACATGTCACGCGTACTCTCATGTCATTTTATTCTACTAAACAAGAAATCCCGAAAGTCAATGGTATACGGCCCGAATCACGGTGAATAACGGAGTCGCTCTTCCACCCTTCTCTCGATATTTTTGTCTGTAGCCCTAACACAAACTCATCACGCGCTATACTCTCACCGCTATACGCGCTATATTTATGACTCATTTTTCAGTTACTCAATATTTAGGTGATCTAATAATGCAAAAATTCTTTTAACACTACAAAACTTTTTTCAACTTTCTCCAGATAAAGAATGTACCTTTAAGCTATGGTGGTGCACAATGAACATACAAAGCATGAACTATCAATAACATTTTTGCAGAACACAACAAAGACCATACACCAAAAACATGAACAAAAATGACGGCCTATCTGATCAAAATCACTTGAAAGAATAATAGGAAACAAAGATAAAATAATTACCAAAAGTACAAATAGTATATAGAGTAGGGAGCAGCAGCACAGAGAAATTTGTTGCAGTGAAGACACAATATCACAAACACCAAAAAGTACACAAAACTGCAAACATTTGTATTCAAATCATTCAATCAATCATCCTAAAAGCTTATTGATTTGAAAGAAAGAAAAATACCCCCTCCGATGAAAAATCTGAACCCCTTTAATTTTTCAGTATTTATGCTTTCAATTGCATGCAACTTTCTTTTCACACTCCACATTGTAAAAAAAATAAAAACATTGAATAAAAAAAGCAATTTAAAAAAAAAAAAAAAAAAAAAAGTTGGTTATTTTTGTACTACCTTGACGCCCTTTTCTTGCTTGGCCTTCTCTTCTACAGCTGTTATCCCATAGATGAGCTTCATATCTTCCTGTCCATCTATGTCTGCAAAAAAAAAAAAAAAAATTAAACCCCACTTATTTTTTCATCTAAATCTACTAAAATATCAAACTTCAAAAAAAAAAAAAAAAAAAAGTTCATACCTTGTTACACCTCTGTAAATGGAAGTTCTTTGACCAAAAGTATCAGAAACTTTCTTACAACTCTCATCAACAATAGCTTTTTCTTTTTCTTTTTCTTTTTCTAAGTACTGATTAACATTAGTATTAACAGCTAATGACAAAGCACCACCACCAACATTAACATTATTATTATTCACCATACACTGTGAATAACCTAACTCATTGCAAGATTCAGTACCACCAAACTCAGTACCAACAGAGTTATCAACTTCAGAACCTGAGTTAGTTGAAAAAGCTTGAAAACCAGTTATATTTTTGAGATCTTGATGCTCATTATTAAAGCTATTATTATAAGCTTGAGAACCATTTTGTTGTTGTTGTTCATAGATGTGAGTCAATGATGATGAGTCTTGAGTCAAAGATGATGTGTCACCACCAAGAAAATCTTCAAGCTTTGGTGGATTTGAGTCCATAAAGTTTTGAAATATAGATGTGTCACCATTG
This sequence comes from Lycium ferocissimum, assembly GCF_029784015.1. Classification (NCBI taxonomy): domain Eukaryota; kingdom Viridiplantae; phylum Streptophyta; class Magnoliopsida; order Solanales; family Solanaceae; genus Lycium; species Lycium ferocissimum. Next base: position 3,917,572 of record NC_081347.1, read on the forward strand.
ATGTTAAGTCCTAAAACTTCTTTTTCACCTTCAGAATACATCACTTGTGGTTTTGGATTAGACCAACCTGCATAACAATGGTTAAAAAAAAAAAAAAAAAAAAATTAGCCAAAAAAAAAAAAAGGCTAAACTTTGTGACCAAGTTTTGGTTTTATTTGTATAAGAACAAAAGTTAGTACCTTAGCTTGCTGAACTAGAAATGAGTTTTTGAAAATGAAAATAAATTAAAACAGTCTGTTAAATAAAAGGTGATGATGAATGAAAAATGTTTTAGCAGTAACTGAAACGGCATACGAGTACACACACGGTTGCATTTTATTTGTCTTTTTCCTTAACATTTTTTCTTTTCCCTCAACAAACAAATGAATAGGTAGACTTTAGAAAGAACCTCATTCAAAATCACTAGTCTCATTTCACATTTATGTTGCTGGCTCGACTTATTTAGATTCACACAGAGAAAACAAAAAGATTTTTTAGCTTTCTACTTAATTAAAAAAAACTAGTTTACATAGTTGAAACTCGAAAAATCTGGTTAAGAATGAACTTTTTTTTTATAACGTTTTTCAAAACCTCTTAGGGTTTTTCACCTTAATATTCGTTAAGTTTTGAAATTTACTGGCTAGATTAACTTGAATTCACATCGAAACAAATGCCTGACATGGGGTTTTAGTCTCTACTTAAAAAGAACTAGATGTCATAGCTGAAAAATCCGAGAACTCTGATTAAGGATGGAATCTTTTTTATTATTTTCCACTATACCATCTTGAGAAAAAAATGAAAAAAAAAAGTGATGAGGAAAAAATGTAAACTTACCATGAGGAAAGAAGTTATCAGCAAAATAGTAATTATGAGAGTCAGCTGATGAAGGACCAAGATCAAAATTAGTTGGATGAGCAAGTTTCATGTTGGATTGATGAAGCATAGAATTAGACTGATGATGTGAAGAAGAGCTCAACATTTCCATTGAAGACAGAGAAAATGATAACCAGTTGTTGTTGTTATCTGGTGCCATTGAAGGAAAAAAAAATCAAGAACCTTAAAAAACTCCTTAAAATAAAACCAAGAAAACTAAAAATCCAAATACCCAAAACCGACTTAGAAAAGAGAAAAAATAAAACTTGACTACTATTGAGTTATACCTCAAACTTATCATCAACCCATTAAGGATCAAGCTGAGAAAAAAACAGAAAAAAAGGTGTTTTAAAATATAAAACACTTTTAGATATATCTGTTTATATATATATGTAAGTAAGAGTAAGATCTTCTCTTTTCTTTTCTCTTCTTTTCTACTTCTTGTTGTTCTTTTGACTAGAAGGACAAAAGTGGTTCTTGAAAAAAAGACTTAAAAAGAGGAGAGAAAAAGCATGCAAAGCTAAAAAAACTCAATAAATGAAGAGAGAAAATTGTTTCAAGTTATAATTGTAAGTTTGGAGAGAAAAAGAAGAGAGATTATTGAAGAGCATGTGGTGTAATATAATGGGAGCAAAGAGCGGTTTCAGCTGCCATTCGGCGTAAAATCAGAGGGACACATTTGAAGAAACTATGGAAAAAGAAAGGGTTTTCTCTTTTTTTTTTTGGGGAAAAAGTGAAAAAGTAAAGGGGCTATTAAGTGATCTTAATAAAATAATGGGGGTGAATTAAATATTAAGAGGTAAATATGAGGGGGTGGGTAGGAAACAGTGACTTTTTTTGGCACGGCGCAGTAGAAAATTTGTCTGAACAAGGCCGCGTAGAATCCGGGCTGGCGGACAATTTTTTTTTTTTTTTTAGGTTAAAAGATAATTATTTGAATATGTTGAAATTAAATTTCACTAGAATATGTTTTTTATTATTGCACAAAATAAATTATGTACTTTTTTTCTTTCTAAACTGAGTTTTTTTTTCCGATTATTTTTTATTACATGGGGTAGGGGGAAGGGAAAGGGATTACGAGGTGAGGAAACGAACTCTTACCAACAAGGTGAAAGTTGAGGCAGTCAACCAACTGAACTACTAAAATCCCCTTATACTAAGTTATAACGTGTTAAAATTATAGAAGTTCGGGATTGACTAAAACTAGCTTACACGTGTAAGATGCAGCTTCTCCGATATATCAGGAGAACAATAATAAGAGCTGATAAATCGATCAAAACGTGGAAATGGAGCTCGTCAAGGTACGTCCACGTTTAGCGAGCTTGTTTTCTTACTAGAATATGTTGAAATTATTGAACAATGATAAGGAATACTCGTCGATAAATTAGGAATTTCAGTAATTTTTTGAGGATGTTAAGGAGTGTTTTGGAAAAAATGCATAACGGTAAAGCGACATAAAAGATTATCTACGATGAGTTAAAGAGAAAATTAGTTCACACTTACACTTTCTTCAAAATTTCTAAAATAATCGACTAAAATCTAGTGTAAAATTTTTGCGCTTAATATAGATTTGTTTGCTTAACATATGCCTGCTTCAAACAAAAAGACTAAAAAAAGAAAATAATCTACTATGAGGGAAGTTAAAAATTTAAGTGATTAACAATTAGACACATTACAAATTCTATGAATTAACTAAAAGTCTAATAAGAATTAAAAATTAAGATACATAGAGAAAGTACATTCAACAAGAAATGAGATTTTAAACCTCAAATTCTGTCACTTTATTAAGCGCCCCTAGTGAAAAGCGTGATCTTAATGTGCTGAAAACGTAAATCATGTTGAAAGTTTGAATTTCCAAGGTTAATAATTGCCTTAATTTAGCTTTAGACAAATATGAATTCTCAACATTTTGAATAAAAATTTGTTCATGCTAAAACTGTACATCTTAGGCATACGTGACCTGATTCATAACTAACCTATTCACGTTTAAAGCATCAAATGAGCAAAAGTAAATTTTAAAAATTAATTATTAAATTTTTTTAATTAAGTAGTCACGTTTGTCTTATGTGTTGTCAAGTTCCTACAAAACTTGATATAATATCATAAATCACATAGGGGACACACGCACTAGATATATTAGCAATCAACTATTAGGGAGACAACATTCTAGTGACCCACTAACGTCTAAATTTCAAATTTTAATGAAACAAATTAAAACTTCTATAACAATTTTGAAGTAATCATTATAAAGAAAAAAAAATATAGATAAGTATTATACCTTCGGCAACAATAGAATGCTACTTTAAAAAAAAAACTATATTAATATTTACATTAAACCAAAAAATGAATTGACATTTGAGATACAAGCTAATGTAATTACATATTATTTGATTATGATTAAACGAAAAAATATATAACATGCAGACATTCCCAACAAAATTTAATTTGGTACAAACACATATAGTGCGGAAAACTATTTTGTATGTAAACCATGCTCCCTTGTTCGTATTGAAGCGAAATAAGCGTCAATTAATAACACTTGTTATTATAATTTCTTAAGAGATAGTGCAAAATGAAAACGTGACATTTTTTCTTTTTCCTTTTTTGAATTTTAAAGTAAATAAACTGTAAAATCTGAGTTGACTTCATTATGAACCAAACCAGTGTGTTAAGACTGTACGAATTAATGTCATTCTGAACGTTAATTAGTTTAATTTATTACCATGCGTCACCCTTTTCTTAACACTTGTCCAACATGCCGATTGTTGTTGCCACCAATAATCCATTTAATGTTTACTATGGGCCATCCTTAAGGTTGTGTTTGGTATGAACGAAATATATTCTTGGAACAAATTGCTTTCACTATCCAACGCACTAATTTAAGGGAAAACTACATATATATATATATATATATATATATATATATATATATAATTAAGGAGAAATATTTACGAAACGTGACGATAGTTTTTCTTATTTACAAAACATAATGATATATTACGAAACATGATGGATTTTCATATATTTTTTATTTTTTTATTTTTTTTCCGGAAAATATATTATTTTTTTAAAAATTTAAAAAATTAATTTTTTTTAAAATATTTTAATTTTTTTTAAAAAAAAATTATATATTTTTTTTTTTTTTTTTATTTTTTGCTCAAAGGCTTAAAAAATTACCTCAATTTTTTTTTTTGTGTGTATGAAACATGTATGAAATGTATATATGTAAGCGAAATTTTTAATATAATTTTCATACACAAAATTGTGAGCGAAAACTTTAAGCCTTGAATATTGTATGAAAGTCTTTACAATGTTGTTGTAGTTGTATTAATTTTCCAGAAATCTAATATGAACTTTATATACGAAAAATGTAAATGAAATTCTAAGTCTTGAGCGAGATATACGCATTTCATACCATTCTCATGTATAAAATTTTGAGCATAATGTTTAAGCCTTGATCGAGATATACACATTTCATACGTTCTTCATACATAAAATTTGAGCGAACTTTTTAAGCCTTGAGCAAGATATACACATTTCATACACAAAAATTTGAGCGATTATTTTAAGTCTTGAATGTTGTATCAAAGTTGTATATAATGTTGTTGTAGTTGTATTAATTTTACAGAAATCTAACGTGAACTTTATATAAAAAAAATATGAGCGAAATTTTAAGACTTAAGCGAGATACAAATTTCATACTGTTTTCATACACATAATTTTGAGCGGATTTTTTAAGCCTTGAACGAGATATACACATTTCATACATTTTTCATACCGTTTTCATACACTAAATTTTGAGCGAACTTTTTAAGTCTTGAGCGAGATATACACATTTCATACAACTTTCATGTATAAATTTTTGAGCGAAAAAAAAAATTTAAAAATATTTTAAAAAATAAATAAATAAGAAAATTAAAAAATTAAAAAATATTAAAAAAAATAAAAATAAAAGCATGTTTTGTATAGGGTTTGTAATGTTATGTTTTGTAAATATAAAACTATCGTCACGTTTCGTAAATATTTCTCCTTATGATGTATATATACGTAGTTGACCCCCTAATTTAAAACAGTGTCTTAGAAGGTGTTTTCAGGGCATGCCCGGGGTGTACTGGCGGGGGCGTAAGCCTCAATTTTTCGGGCGTTTGCCTAGGTGTAAGTCTCAACATTCGGGCGTTCATTTGAGGTGTAAGCTCCCAGAATTTTTTTAAAATTTGAGCTAAAATTGCTTAATAATTTTTTATTTTTTTTAAAAGTTAAATATCGAAAGTTAACTCATAGTAAATTCTCAAACTAAAAATTTCAAAAAAAATTCTTGTTGTTTAATCTAATTTCATAATCTTTTTCTATTTGATGTTTGCGGAGTAACAAAAACACTTTAGACCTTTTTACGAAATGTGCAAACTAGAAAGAACAGAGTTTTGTCTTCCAATTCTTACTATGCTTCCATGCTTGCGTTTTTCTTCTTTATGCTTTATTTTCTTCAAGAATTTTTTAGCATTCTTCAATTTATCTTTTTCAAGATAGTTTTTAGTTTTAGAATTTCTTTTGCTATCGCTCTAGTTTAGCTTATGTTATGAAGACTCTATTCTGGCAATTGTATTATAATGAGGATTAATTTATTATCTAGTTTTAGGTTTTAAGACGATAACTTTATATTATTGTCATTTTTATCTTTGAATTATTAGGATAGAGTATCATCTTTACAACTCTAATTATAATTATATAGCATTATAGTCATGTTATTGGTGTAATGCATCTTTACGTCATTCACTTTTTCAAGATTTTTTTAATGGTTTCTGCACATATTAGCATGTTAATAATAGCTATATACATTTTACTACTAATTTTAATATATTTTTTATTTATATATTTATTTTATTAATTTATAAGATACTAAAAATTAAATACTCATGGGGCTTATGCCCCGTGCCACGAGGCTTACGCCTCGCCAAAACATATGTAAAACGCCTAGCCTTATGTCCACGTCTTTTAAGACACTGATTTAAAAACGGCGAATTTCTGATGGACGTTCAGTCGAGAATTTATCAAAATGACTCATCGGTAATGTTTCCACTGAATTTGCAACCTTTTGTCGAAAATCACATTTTCTAAAATTTAGAGACTAATTAAAATGAACTGTTGTATGGAAAACATAAGCGAAAAAGTCGTTCCACCCCCCCCCCCCCCCCTTTAAATGAATTTTCTTTTAAAGAGATTGGTGTTTTGTTGACTTATTTTCTGACGAATTAAAAATATTTGCTTTCATACGTAGCGCTTTAAAGTAGAACAATTTTCTTAAAGTAGAAGCGTCGTTAGTAAAGAAAAAGAGAGAAGAGGTTAATTAAGCAAAATGTACTTCATTCTACTAGTTTGTATTTGATATTCATTTAGTAATTAAACCTGAATATTATTATAATGTTAATCAATTATAGTGTGGCAACTTCAGTGATGGAGTTCGGTCCCCTTTAAAATTTGCATGCCACCATCTAAATTCCAAAATCCTGTATTTCCCATTCACCAACTCTTGCACTATATCACATATTTCAAAAAATTCTAAAATGACAAATCAAATCATAGGACAATCATTCTACAGGGACTAAAATTCTTCAGTATGATGTTAATTTGTATTTAAAATAAAAATCATGCCTCAATCCCAAATAAATTAGGTCAACTATATGGATTTCAAAGAGCCTGCCATACGGATCCCCTTTGGGGGAGGGGGCATACCTTCTCGCTCGCCAAGTTTCATATATAAGTACTAAGCGATCTGAGGCACAATATCCGTCATATTCACTTAATCATTGTAGAGGTTTGTAAGTACACGAACTTGCCCCACAAGTAAGCTGATTATTTCGGCGAAGTATCCCCCACCCTCCTACCCTGAAGAACCGAACTTTTTGGAGTAGGACATGAAACAAACTCTGATTTTCGTTAACCACGAGTTTGCTTTAATATGTGACACTGCAGTACATTCTTGTATTGTTGGATTAAGGTGACCTATAACAATAAATAACTATCTGTATTAATCACTATGTGAACTTAAAATAAGTTGTTACTAGTTATCGGTTAAAATATGTAGATAGTGTACAGGGGCGATTCAAAAATATTGAAGGCCTAAAGCTAAATATTATCATAAAGCCTTACTTAAAAGAATTATATTGAATAACTCAATTCACGCTTGATAGTTGATATACTTGAATTCTAATAAATAATAACAAAAAAATATTATACTATTATGAGGTAAAAATAAATTTAAAAAAATTTAAAATTTAAAGAAAAATATCGTAGTAAGTTGATAGCTTAATATCAAAATAAAATTCTATTGTTTCTATTTAACTTTAAACTCTTTCTTTATCCTTTACTCAGATGACTTGTAACCACACAAATTTTTATGGCTTGTTTTATATCACAAAATTTTAAAAATTTCTTTCTTAAATATCAAGTTAAATTGCATCACATATAGTAAAACGGAGAGGATATTGAGAGCCCTAAAAATTGGGAAAACAACACAAAATACCCCCAAAATGTAAGGTATTTATCAGCCCATGCCCCTTCGTAAACTAATTTCACTTCTTACCCAGCCGGCTGAAAATATTTACCCGAGTATCCCATCGCCTAAAATCCTTCCTCCATGATACCATCGCGATATATTTATATATCATGATGGTATCATGGAGGACTAATAGAAGGATCGAAGCAGTCCTCCATGATACCAGCTCAGTATATTTATGTACCACGATGGTATTACGGAGGACTGAGGAGAGTCACATTGAAGGATTGACGCAGTCCTCCACGATACCATCACCCATCACAGTATATGTATATAAGGTGATGGCATTTTAGAGATATTTTTTGAGAAAAGTGTGTCTTTTGAATAAATGAACATGATACCATCTTAGTTTATTTACATACCAAATTGGTATCATAATTTTGGGGATATTTTGGATAAATAATTTTAGGCGCATGAAAGTATGAGGGATATGCGAGAATAATTATTTTGTTTTCAAGGAGTTACGCTCTTTTCCCCTAAATAATTGTGGGCCTCAAGCCATTGCTTGACTTGGTTGGGCCTAGAGCCGGCACTGACAGTGTATAAATATTTTATACCGTGAGTATTTACAAGTTAAATTCTTTAAAAGAGGCAAAAAATAATCCAATGTGACGAGCATTCGTTGAGTAGTTGGTTATTAGATTCTTGAATTGATGGTGACTCTGGTCATTCTCTTAATAGTCCATAATAAGGTCATCATTCCTTTTCATTTTCCCTTTGATTTTAGATATGTATAATCATAAGAGAGAATATTTTTTTTGTCATATAATTGATTGTATTGGTAGGGTCTGCTAATATCAGCAATGTCACTTTAAAAGGGAACACAAACTCCGCAAGACCAAAATCTGTAGTGGGCAACACTAGTGGGAAAAAAATATGTAGAGAATTTCTTTGATTGTGAAAGTTTAAACAAGTTCATATTTAATGGATTTTGAGAATACTTCTTAGTGGCTTTTTCAAACATTTTCTATTTTAATCCAAGAATCCCACATCATGTTGTTCTAATTAGTACCCCACTTCTTCTATTATGAGAATAAACAATTGTGTCATCCCATATTAAACATTTGGAGAACACTAGTATCGTAGTAAAAAAGTCGTGCTTTTTACTGTTTAGTACTTTTTAAAATTTAGAAATTATTTGAAATAGCTAACAGAGAAAAACATAAGCAAAAGCAAGTGATTTCCCATTTTAATGACAAAAAATGTCAAGGTAAATAATTAATTTTTTAATGTTTAGTTATCAGAGAGTGACTTATTTTCTAAACAAACATTTTTCAATAAAATATTTTCCTTCATACAAAACACAAATATCATCAACATACAGTGTACATGAAAAATTCCAATATGTTCATTGGAAAAATACTTACTAGCATCGGATGCTTACATCAAATTATTTCAACTTGCTATGATTAAGTGAATTCAATGAAGTAAAAATCTACATTAATTAAGCACGATGAAGTGATAATTGTGTATATTGGAACACATATCATTCATCTATTAGTTTGTTGTAAACACCGATAAACTTTGTTTAATGATAACCAAATCAATAAAATTTTACTAAATCTAACTTGGACTACGTAATAAGAAGTCATCAATTCGAGAACTGGATCTTAGAAAAAATCCTACTCTAAAGAGCATGTTCTCCTTTAATATATTTTCCACGATACAAATTTGATTTAATTCGGACAAGCAAACACCCTGGTGATTTTTTTTTTTTTTGGCACATATGTAAAAAGTTCCAAATTCAAAGTTCTTACTCTAAATTCTGAATATGTCACTGTCACAGTTAAAAGTTCCCAATTCAAATTTCTTCAGTCAATAACTATTCCAAATATTAGAGACCAATGGCCGAGAAAACAGCAAGGAAACAGTAATCCTGATCATATGGGCATTTCATTTTTTTCCCCCTCAAAAATGCAATATTGACTCCCTGGAATTTGTCTGACTATATGTTAGGTACTACTAGTATTAAAATTTCAGATATTGGTCTTCTTAGGTCCCCCAGTTTTTAAGGCGGTGACCTATTAATGGCATTCGTGCATATTACTGAGACCACAAATCCCCATAGTATACGTACATTTGTACACCTTTATATACTGCCACTATATCTCGAGCCTGCTAAATTAAACACCTACTTCTTCCTAGCCTCTCTCTGCATGTATAATAGTACCATTTTAACTTAGTTTGTAGCTAATAGAATATTTTTGATAATATATAGTTATTCTACCGCTAAATATAGGATTGATGATAAATTTTATTGTTTAGCTACAAAATATGTCTATCGTTAATTCTTATTTTTTTAGTCGATATAACTTTTAGTCTGGACTAGCTAGCTAGATTCATCTGCGTAAAACCTCCTAAAATTACTGACATAAACAAAGAAAGCAGAATTCAAATAAAGTAATGGGCTCAATGGTTGAAACAATGAAAGCAAGGTAAAAAAAATTGAGATCAATTACGTTTTGGGGAAATAAAGAGCTACTACTAATATATAGGTGCAGAAGCGTAGAGTTAGATTCTAAGGATGTCCAAGGGTGTTGACCTATTGCCGTGCTGCAACATAAGATTAATTACTAGGGGAAATTTTAGGACTTTGCAAATAAAGGAAATGAGTAAGTAGTACTAATATTTAATCAGATAGTACTATAAGAAACAGTCAAATGCAATCTCGATTTGATAAGTTGGTCCTACAGAATAGTCGAAACAAAATGCAGAATTTAAAAAAAAATCTTTGTATTCTTGTTTGTGCTTTTTTTATTAGATTAATGAGAAAGTTTGATTCATTGGATATTAATAAGGTTTTCTTCTGTATTCTAGCTAGAAATTATCTTATAAGTTTTTGCCCTTCACCACTTTTTCCCTTCTCATATTTTATCTCCCGTTTATGGGCAAAGCAAGTGTAGTACTTGTGGAATTGGTGAAACTCAGCAATTTTAGCTCAAAATATGTAGTTGTGATAAAAAAAATATGATATAATTTAACCGAGTAAGGAAAGAAAATTATAATCCAACAATCATAAATTAGAAATCCGACCCGCCTCTGTTCCCCTACCTAAGCTCCTATGTGTATATCTCAAGGTTCATGGCTGAAATTTTTGATGATCCAATTTGATCAGAGACTAACACATTTCAAGATTATTAATTTTTTACAAGATACAAATAATAATATCTAATTAATATCTCTTGACTTAAAGGGAACATATATACAAGTGTCAGAAGAAAAAAGAAGAAGGAATGATCTGTTTATCTATTACTTGAAAAGCAAAATCTATGTTGCAAAAACAGATTATGGAGTATTGGTTTAGATGTTTTGTGATTTTTCTGCAATCTTGTGCGGGAATCTTTTTCTTTCTTTTCGCTACATACATGCATGACACGTGTTTATAACATATTAAATTATCTCGCTTAATTATGATTAAATATTTTGTATATATTTTTACCTCATCAAATCGCTTAATCATCATTAGTAATTGATATAATTTGATATAAATCCACGGTACTAAAAGTTTTGTCATAAAATCATATATGATCAGTAACGCTTGGAACACAAAAATGAATTTTATAATGGACGATGATATTTGTTCGATGTTTGAATGAAGGACAATATTGGTAGCTGAAAATAAAATGAAAGTATATACAAAGTGTAGTGATATTCTTACCGATGTGAGATCTTTTGCGAATAATTGTACGTGTTTGACTTTAAACACATAATATCACACTATTTTAAAGTATTTAGCCAACAATTAATATCAGAATCAATGATTCATTCAAACGGGTAGAGTGACACGTGAGGCTCGAATTACTGTTTTTATCCCTCAACGGGCTGATTTAGTGTCTTAATACACGAAAAAAGAAACCAATGCGCTCTGGTGGCAAAAAGTTGATCTCCAGATAAGTGCTTAAGATGATAAGTCATGTAGAATTTGGTTCGTGATCGGCCATGTGAAACTCAAATTGAAAGGGAGATTGTTAGACGTGCGAATAAAACATCACATCGATAGTAGAAAAAATAAAGTAATATATAAAGTATAGGTATACTTTTAATTGAGCGAGGTCTTTTGGGAAACATTATATAAAATTAACTGAAAAACGAACAATACCGCATTATATAAATAACACTAATTGATGAATTATTTTAACCCAACAAAATCGAAATCGACCTCTTAGTGGATCTCATGGATAGCAAGCATGGGCGGAGCCAGGAGTCAGGTAGGCTAAGGGGGTTTATCCGAATTTTTTTCGGTGGAAAATTATGTTGTGTGTGTGTGTATATATATATATTAGGGGTGAACAAAGTAAACCGACAAACCGCACCAAACCGATACGTCGAGTCAAACGAGAAAAAAAATAGTGGTTTGGTTTGACTTGGTTTGGTGTTGAAAAAAAACCCGATCATAATTGGTTTGGTTTGGTTTTAACTAAAAAAAGTCAAATCGAACCGAACCAACCAAACCCGACATTACATGTATTCAATTTTTAAAATATTTTATACATAAAAATATTTATTTGTAATGGAATTTATAGATATTTCTTTTATTTTTTCATAGTTTTTTTTATCTATTATCATATTATTCAAGCTTGAACTTAGAATTTTGAATGTCAATAAGTTTTATATCCTATGGATATTTGTAACTCAAATAAAGTTCAAACCAAAACCAGCTCAACACTAACGCTAACAAAAGAAATTCAATTTACCACTAGGAATGACAATAATGTTGGATATCTATTCTTTAGTTTTGCATAATTAGTTTAGAGAGTGAAAATACATAACTTAAGTTTTTTTTTCTTTTTCATGTAACTAATACTTATTAGCCATGCTTATTTTAGCATGACTTAGTATTTTTAGATTATGGTCATTTTCTTTATTGCTTGTTAATTAGCAACATTTATTTTAACCGATTTTATTAGTTTTTGTTGAATATTTTAATACAATGTTATCACTCTTCTCACATTTTGTGTTATTTTCTTAAGAAACACCTTAATTAGATAGTTATATCTTACTAGGACAGAAATATTTGAAGTAAAAGTTATATGTATTGTATCAAGACTATTCCGAAAAAAAAATCCGAAAAATCCAAGAAAACCGAATAACCCGAGAAAACCCGAGGTTGAAAAACCCGAATTTTATTGGTTTGGTTTGGTGTATAAATTTAAAAACCCGACGCAATTGGTTTGGTTTGGTGTTTAAAAAATCCAAATGTCCATGTACACCCCTAATATATATATATTAGTTATTGAACTCCTTAGACTTCTTAGTATATTTACTTCTTTATATTTTGAATTCTTAATGAAAATTCTAACTCTACAACTAGTAGCAAGCCAAGTTGGTTTCAAACAATGCATTATAAATTCTAACAAGCCAAGTTGGTTTCACAACAATGCATTATAAAGTCTAATTAGTCGAATGGAACAAGCCAAGTTGGTTTCAAACAATGCATTATAAATTCTAATTAGTCGAATGGAACACGGCATCATCAGAGTGTAGAACCAAAACTAATTTCGCTACCTATTTTTGTCGTGTTTAAGGTATGGATGAGTTACGTTGAATGAGATTTTTGGACACAAGTTGAATATACCTCCAAAGTTGCATGTTTGAATATAAGTGAACAACACGTAAATACGGATTCATTCGTTAGAAATGGCGGTGCTAATGTAAATTTTCTCAATCCCTCCGCCTTAGCCCGAGGGACGGATAGAGTCAGAAAAAGTAGGCTCGCTCTGTTTTGTTCACTAACTGCCTGTTGCTCCCTCCGTCCCATAATTAGTGTCACGTTAATAAAATACACAGATATTAAGAAATCAAAAATATAATGTGAAGTTTATTAAATTACTTCTATATAATATTAATAAATTACTTTTTTATCTTGATTAGAGCATGCACAAGTAGTAAACTTTTTACCATTGGAATTCTAACAATACCAAGTTACTATGTGGCTTTTCCAATCATCATTTAAATGTTACTTTAACTTGACAGTTTTTGCCTAAGGGTAGAGTTGAAAAAATTAGCCAATTTATGTCTGGATTTCCTAAAATGACACTTATTATGGCACAAGTTTTTTGGTAAGGTAACACTTATTATGAGACGGAGGGAGAACAAAACTATTATTCCTTTTAAGCATTTTTATTTGAGTTTTCACGATTTTCTTTTTTTTTTTTAAATTAACTTTGCAATCTTAAACTAAACAATGTTACTTGATTCGTATTATTTTCCCTTCCAATAGGATTAGTATTATTTCGATCTTCTTTTTTTTTTAGTATTCTCGTATTTTTATTCTTAGTTGTTTATTACTGTTTGTTGTCGCTTATGCTTTAGTTTTCTTACTATCTTGATGATGTTGCTGCTTATGTTTTTTGTATTGATATATTTTTGCTTTACTTGAGCCGAAAGTCTATCGGAAACAACCTCTCTACAAAGTCTGCGTATACTCTACCCTCTCAAAACCTCACTTTGTGGAATTACATTGGGTAAGTTGTTGTTGTTGTAAACTAAAACAATGCATGATATAATAAAATGTATTGAGCTATCCTACATTAATGGCAATATGGATGTAAGTTTCATTGAATGTTTATATGGTATTAGACGATCATCACCTCACGAGTTATTTTTCCGAGTTGCATTAGACAAGTTCTTTATAATGGTATTATAACCGAATTCATCCCAATTATTTATAATGGAACCCCATATTATATTATCTTCACTTCAATTTGTAAGCATTAGCGTGTGAAGAGGTGTGAATTGTCTCGTATCGATGAGATGAGAGTTTCTTGATCTTCTTCTATGGTTTTCTTATATGGTTTAGGGCGATCATTATTTCATGAACTAACTTTATCGAAATACCTTTTAAATCTTGTGGTCTTAAATATATCACGTAAGACGTTAAAATTGACGGGTTATCATATATAGAAAATGATGTTCTTTTTAAACGGATTAAAAAAGGACGCGTCCTTAATTATAGGTCTCATGCTCGAGTCTTGAAAATTGAGTCTGTCTTTGATCGGAAGCATTTTGCTCTAAGAAGAATGTTTTTTATAAATTTGAATTAGTCGGGCTCAAAAATGAATATTTTGCGAAAAACAAAACAAAAAGAAATTACCAAATTTAGCAACTCTTGGAGTGGGCCCCGCAAGATTCATTGAGGGGACGTGGCGGCTCGTTGTGCTCCCTTGAAGAAAGACACGGTGCTTGCTATTTTTGTGCTAAAAGATTCTATCTTTGACCCTATCGTTTGGAATTTTCAAGTAGGCCCCTAATTATTTCCTTAATTCAACTTTTCTCCCCTTTTATCATTTCTTTTTTCCTTTTCATCTTCTATAAATTATGGAGATTAAACAAGTACTCTACTTATTAAAGCAACCAATCAGATAGAATTAATTTTACACGTTTGATAGTGCAGTTCATTGTAAATCGGTCTTATGTTAGATAAAATTTGTTAATTAATGACAAAAGATTTATGAATTTGACTATTTTAAAAGTCTCCATGAGAGTTTTTATGGACATCCGATAAAATTGGAACGATACAAAGAATTTTTATGAAAATATGTTTTTAAATTAAGGGAAGGTTATATTCCACGACGAAAAAGTCATTCAAGGATAATTTTCTCCTCAAAAAGACTACTTATCAGTTGGCCATTCAACAAACTGAAATTCGTAAAACCATGAAGTTGTTTAACCTTTATAAGCAAAGTTTAAAGAGGAGTTCTACTATTCATTAGTCATGTAAAGTTACTGAAAAATGATATACGCTTGAAATTAAGAACCCATAAATAATCACATCCATCCATTTCTCATATAGCTAGACCAAAACATGTATAAAGTACGAGATATACAAAACACAAAATGTAATTCAATTAATAACATATCTTACATCACTTCTAATAGAATAGAATAGAATATATAAATAAAATAAAAGGCACGCGAGTACACACTGTTTAGCTCGAAGTTTGAAATCCTCAGTCAAAGGACTTCCCTATGAAGTAAAACAAATTAAACTCACGTACATGCCTTTTTGAGCAAGCAAGTGTAACTTATACGTACTAAATCAAATATAAGAATGAATTTTATTTAACACAACGGATTATTGCTTGCATTCACAGCAAAATGTCATTTCCAGTTTTCCACATGTAATATAGCTGGAAAGTTTCAACTAGTCGTCCAAAATTTACTTATGATCTCCTTAGAATCAGATCAGAATTAACTAATCCCTATAGAATATTAGTTACCAAATGGGAAATAGACATAATGTTTCATTCAATTTAATTGTTTATTCTTCGCGTAGAAGATCATCAATTCAGTCTAAAATATACTAGAGAAAATTAATAACAACGGGCTTTTATTTTAATCCTATCTAGAGTTGATACTCACACTCATGGGCAGAGTTAGAGTCTTTGCAAGCGAGTTCATTCGAGCTCCTTTTATATTTAAAAAGAAGAAGTTACAGTATATATACAAGGTCAAAATTATTATTACTAATATTTTACGTATACATATCGGGTGCTGAACACAATATGCATTTTTTACCAATCATCTCATTTCAAAATTTAACTCTTTTATTCTAGTTTCCATAGTGGTTAATTTACAAATTAAATCCATAAAACCCGTAAATAACATTACTATAAAAATTTATACCAACGGGACTATTGCATATAGAGTTGATTCTCGGATGGTCAGTTAACTAATCTAAGTAGTTATTATTTCAGAAAGTCGCCTTTCTTCTTGATTCTAATTAAGTAGTTATTATTTCAAAAAGTCGACTTTCTTCTTGATTCCAATTTTCTTTAACAAATAAAATGACTTTCTGAGATAATAATATTAGTTGAGTGATCATCTGAGAAGAAATCAAATCATTGCATATAGCATGACCGTTGCTCTTGCGCAAACCTTATTCTAATGAATACACTTGATAATTTAAATGCTCATCGTATAGTTGAACTGATTCAAAACTTCCTACTATTTTTTTGCCCTTGGAAACAATCACGCAAAACTTGAAAATTAATTATGTTCCATAAAATTAGTTTTACAATTAATTCTTTTATGGGGAGCTGAAGAGAAAATATCAGGGAGCTCAACTTTTGAGAAGGCAAATCTGAGATGTTGATTAGAATAGTAATTAAGTAAAAACAACATTGCCTAATTTGATGGAGGTAGAAGTGGAAGGATGGGAAGTACTTGATCCAATAAGAAGTATTTTTCTTTTGTCTTTTTTAGATATTTTAACATGAATGAGAAAACTTGGAATTGGGAAAATGATTTACCCCATGCCATTGTAAATGGGTTCTCCTTGGGTAAACCGACCCACCTGGACCAACTTG
The DNA here is from genome assembly GCF_029784015.1 of Lycium ferocissimum. NCBI lineage: Eukaryota > Viridiplantae > Streptophyta > Magnoliopsida > Solanales > Solanaceae > Lycium > Lycium ferocissimum. Next base: position 3,934,285 of record NC_081347.1, read on the forward strand.
CACTTTTTCCGTTCCCATGATCTTGAACCAAAACAAAAAGGGGTCACTTAAATTATTTATGATTTTGATTATTTTTCTGAATTTGGCTATTTTTGATAATCGCTCTTTTTCAAAGTAAGTGTCATCTTACTAACAAAAAAAATTGTCTCAAAATAAATGTAACTAGTAACTCAAGAAAAAAATTTCATGTGTTTCTAAGTATATCCGCAACATTAAAAAGTAGTATTGTTTAATAGTTGTTCAATCTCCAAAAACATCAAATAAATAGGAGTAGTCTAGTAAATTTTACGTTGTATTATTGCTTTCTTAATATGTGTGATTTTTGCGAGGGTAACAATTATTTTGAGAAGAAGGGAGTAGTTGTTGCTCTTAAACGATCTCGTTCCACAAAAGTGATATACAAGCGCTTGTTATATAGATTTTTCTGTCCACGTGACATTCTCTTAAAATACGATATTTTATATACCTTTTTAGATGCATTGATTTCTTATATTATCTTTTTTGGGTTAAATTTATAAATAAATAAAAAACTTAGCTAAAACTCCGTGAATGACGCGTATAAATTGTAGATGAGTTGGAACTTAAAAGAGAAACTTGATTTGGTTAAGTGCAAACTCAAGGAGTGGCAATATCAAAATGTTAATCAAAGAGACATAATAAGGGGATTCAATATCTAATATATACATATATATATATATATATAAAATTAATTAATTAATTTTGACATTAGTCAAGATTTTACTTAGTGATCCGAAGGAGCAATTTGAATTACTGCAGACTGGTTTCCTCCCATATACCCCCGCTGATGCCTATTTGATTGTAATTTTTTTGTGAAGTAATTCGACTGAATCCTTTTCGCATGTAATTGGACTCAGAGCTGTCAATGACAGAGTAACTTCACATTCACCCAATTTAAGTAAATTAAGTACATGATTCACTAAATATGATTAATAGTTTCACTTAAATAATTAGGTGCATGAAGCCATGAACTGTATATGGTCAAGTAGTTTATAGTTATTCCGATTTACATGCTGTTAAATATTTTTTTAAGAATTTAACTCATATAATTGAATATGAATTCTTGGTGTCGTACATTAAACACTTCTGTTGCAGGTGTTTTGAATCCAAGTTGTTGGTTCCAACTTTAGGTGACTAATAATACAAGTCATTGGCTAATTCTTTTTTAAAGGCCTGATTTAACGGCACGTGACATCACACATGGTTGTACTTTAGTGAAAGAATTGTTTTACTAAAATAAAATTAAAACCATAGAGATATTAATTAATTACTAAATTAAACAAAAGATAGAGGGGATTTGAACTTTGAACCAAGGCACACGTCTTCACTGGATGTACAAGCATCATTTTTTGTCTGTCCTCATTCATCAGAAATGCAAAAGCTACTTGCATAAAAAAACATTGAACTTATTTTTTTTCTTTTAAATTTACTAGTAAATGCAATTAAAATTTCACTCTTTTTGGCCAAAATAAGATTACAGTGAATTGTCTCTTCCTACATATTGATTTTTGAATAACATAGCAAATAAATGGAAAAACATCAAACTTTTTTTGTTTCACGCCCGGTAAGAATGTACATTAAGGCCTCGACTAATCCAATTCCACTCCACACAAGATTCGTTAAAGAGAAAACGCTTCCTACCAATATTTATTTCAAATCCAGGGCTGAGGGCTCGTCAGATTGGGAAAAAAAAAAAAAAGTTGTGCATGCTCAAGAGCTCTAATGTCAACAATATTGCTTCATTTCTCTTCTTTCTTGATCATTTTATGTGCTTTTGACAGAAAATTGTTTCTTAGAAAAATAACCCTTGGTCTCCTCGCTTTTTTGTTATTATTATTTTCTCCAACCTCTTTTCTTGTTTCTTTTTAGTCCGACAGTCATATCCCTAAAGGAAAAGAAAAAGATTACTACAAAAGAAAAAAACATTTTGCATTTGTTTACAAAAGCTTATCAGAAACACAATCCTTTAAGGAAAAGAAAATCTAAATTTCAAAAATCAAAGAAATGTGTTATTGGACATTAAAATTAATCCAAAAGTAAACTTTCATTAGCCCAAAATGATTTACATAAATTTCTAATAACTACAGAAATATTCAAATCATTTTGTCGGAATCATATCTACTAGCAACAAATATTTGCTCAAGATTAACATGAACATGAAAAAAAAAAAACTTTTATTTTCTTTATTTAATTTTAAAAAAAAAAAAGATAGTGGATATAAGTCAAAAGTAGGCATAAATAGAAACCAAATCCCATTCATACCAACTTAATCTGAGAATGTCTGAACATAAAGCTAAGAATCTAAAAAATATCCACCTTGAAGTTTATCTCAAAAACCAAATCACCACAAAAGAAAAAGGAAATTTTAAAAAAGAAAACAGCTGTGGGTTAAATTAATTAAAGTTTAACAAGCGGTTCCTATTTCTTCCATGTGGAAGAAATCTAACAAAGGATAGAAATAAATAGCAGAATCAGTAACATGCAAACCATGACCTATGTTCATCCCAATTATCACCCTAATACAATTGTTAATTCAAAAAATAATCAAAGATCAACGGCCACGATTTGCTCCTGGGATCCCCTCCTACTCATCGTTCTTATCTTGGATTCCAAAAATTATTGATTTATTTCAAATTAATTTTTATATTGACAATATCAGGTTAGTTTGTGAGCACTTTAACTAATTTATCGGATAGTTCGTTCATTTCCTAAGCTCAAGTTGTCAAGATAAAACATACACACTAAATGTTAAATAATTGATGTTCGAACCTTAGATCTCTACGATTTGTTTCTAGTGTCGTTTTATTTAGTCCTCCTATGTTTAAAATCTTTTTACATAATTAATTCGAGTTTGTACAAAATGTCCACTGTGCAAGAGTTAAGTGTTCTTTGGACTTCATTCATAGATATTGAACACAAGAACAATGAGACTTTGGTTAAGCTTAGGTAATGGATGCAATTCTGCTATCTTTGTTTCCTGTCGATGTTTAGTATTCCTATATTGAAATCTCAGCTTATTCAAATTCACATTGTATGAGATGTGTTAAAATGGGAGACACTCCATACTAAGTTCTTTTCAATATGCAAAAACTCGAATTCTTAAACTTTAATTAAGGTGGAAGGATCATATTTTTCTCGCTGTAATCTGAAGCAGTGTAATTCTCATGTCTTAACACAAGGTCATATCCCTTTGAGCTTTTTCAAATAAAAATTTAACGTTTTAATTAAGAATGTGTATGATACTTTTGCGCAGGTTCTAAATACAGGTAAAATGTTATCAAATACACTAATGTCAGAAATTTTCATTAAACAATAGATGAAATAAAAATTCGTAAATCAAATCATGTCTATACTCTTTTAGAAGGCATAAAGTATATTAAATTAATTATAGTTTAGGAAAGTGATTAATTATCTTTACGGCCCCTAAACTCGTGCATTGTGATCACACTGGCTTTTGACCATTGACCGAGGCACGTGCGCTGCATCTTTTGACTCAAAATCTCGATGATTTTGGGGGGACACGCACGTGCACTTTCTGCCGCTTGGAAATATTAATATTTAAAAAAAAATTAAGACACTTTACTTTATGTACTTACATACTACCGTCCTCTAATTATTAACTTTGTTATTATTTGCTTATATTATTAATTAATTATTAACTAGGATTGGATCCTCTGTCATCCCTTTAAGGACAATTAACTAAGAGACAACGCACAGAATTTGGACTTATCGTATTATTAGAGGTCCCACTTTGTAAAGGCCATGGAATTTCATAGTAAGATTTTCTAGTATCATAACAAATTTGGATTATGTTTTAATTATTGAAGACAGTAAGGGATTGTAAATCAACTGCTCCTTTAATAATATATAACATTTTAAGAATAATTCCTGTAGATGATGTGAACTGTTGCCTAGGTGACTTTGAGGTTTTGTAAGACTCCTGCTCATTTATTTAGTGTTTGTCCTTGGTTTACTGAAGTGAGGAGTGGTTTGGAACAGTGAATTTCGACAGTAAGAATGTGTGAGCAGAAGACGGTCCTACTGAACATCGAGAGGAAGAAGTGGAAGCAATTCCATAAGTGTTAGCAGAAGCTTGGGGGCCAATGATCTTACCATACTTGGAGAGTCTGGAACAGGAAATTATTCAAGGCACACTGTTGAAGAGTTCCATATCGGATGAAAAAGGGATGAGCGGTCTTCGGACTTAGGCAATCCTCTTCTCATGAGCTAACTTTTGGGGTGGAGCTAGGCCCAACATCCATTATTTACATGGTATGAGAGCACTACTCATCCCAATTATTGTGTACCTATGTGACTATGTCCATCCCTGGGCTTCAGGTGAGATGTTGAAGAGTACCACATCGAATGAAAAATGGATGGGCAGTCTCTTAATGAGCTAGCTTTTGGGGTTCAGTTAGATCAAAGATCAATTTTACACGCACGCATCCAGACAATTGAAATAGTTATACAGATAAAAAGGGAGATGGGCCTTATCTGCACGACACTCTTCCTAGAAGGTGATTGTGGGATTAGGTGCTCTTCAGGTGTATGTTTTTGTTTTGTTAATGATTATGTTTATAGTGTTACCAAAAAGACATTTTAAGAATAAGGTTTTTAAAGAGTTAAGAATTTAAGTAATATTTCTAAAGAGTATTTACGCTATTACTAGTAATAAATATCAGGAGTATATGCGGTGTTTGAGTTGGACATAAATCTAGTGTGAGCAGAGAGCAGATTTGCATTTTAGGCTTCTTGGTCTTGTTGGCAATCCTCAAATACCATTGCTATTAAAGTAGTACCTTTTAAATTCTCGCAACTACAATTATACTTACCTCTCAAGAGTAAGTACCCTTGCGTCTTGATTTTCTTATGAAACTGGTTAATGGACCATATGGCATTGTGTCATTGCGCCGTATATGGATCATTATATAAGGTAAAATTGACATCAGGTAGCCATTTGTAACACCCCTATATAAACCATTTTCAATTTCAGACGAGTTTGATATTGGACTCTTCTAAAGCCTAACTTCATACCTGAAGGTCGTCTTCTTATTCTTCATTCTAAGTTGGTTTATGCCAAAACTTATACCCAAAAGTCTGACCTAAATTCAGAATTGTAGGGTTTAAAGTTGGGTTCCAACAAAACTTAAATTTAGACCTTCGTTGGGTTTTGACAAAGCTTAAATTCAGACATTTAGACCCGAAGGTCTGAATTTGGAAATATTAAACCGGTGATTTTAACTCCAAATTTATATGTATAAAATTGAATTTGAGGCGGCTAACTTGTAATTTTTTTGTAAATTCCGGATATTTTTTAAATAAAGGTCATAATAACGGCTATTTGTGCACTTTGTCCTCAGATCAGTCACTAGTTACGTTCACATTCCTATTTTATATATCTAATACAACTTTTATTTATTGGATCAAACAAATTGTACTTGGACAACAGTTTCTACATATTTTCAACATTGAAAATTATAAGTTATTAAACTTCTTATTATTCTTGAATATGTAACTTTAATTTTTAAGAAGTAAGGAGCTTATGACCCAATTCACACTAAAGGGCTTTATGATAGATATGGGCCAGACGAAGTAGCCTGAGTTCCGTTTCTCCAAATTTGAAAGCCCGAGTACTCTAAATAACTAGTAATTTTGGTGACACTACTATTAACTAAGTTTGGGCAATTTGCAGGATTATCCTTCGCTGGGGGTGGTCTTTAATTTTTATCCCTCAAAATGGTGGTCTTTAAATTTTGCCCTTCAGGCAGAATTTACATGGCACAGGTAAAATTTCTGCCCATGCAAATTCTGCCTTAAGGCAGCAGAATTTTGCAAAGTCTGCTTAGCGAATTTTTTTTTTTTTTTTTTTTTTTACCTGAGCTGGGGTTCGAGCCCACAACCTCGGGGTGTTAGGCGAGGGGTAAAAATTAAAGATTAGCAATTTGAAGGGCAAAAATTAAAGACCACCCCAAATGAAGGGCAATCCGCGCAAAAAAAAAGACTAAGTTTCAATTTTTTAACTTGCATACAAATGACACAAAGTTTGATAAGGGTTTGCCGGGTTAGGTTATATCCATTGATTAGTCTATCGTGACTCAGCTCAAATAACATTATCAGCCCGTTTATTGACCCAACGCGGTTTGACTAGTAAAAAATCAGTCAAATTTGCCAATTTGAAACACCTACTTTCGAACTTCTTCCCTTGCAACATTTATCATGAAACAGAACTCGAAAACATTCAAAGTATCTCAACTCCCTCAGAACCTAAAGTACAACCCCGCTCTTTATATGGTGGGGGTGATCTACATATAAAAATATAGTCGATCTTAATTAATTTTGAATTGAGTTTGACGGGTAGTTGAATGGTGAATCTATATACAATAATTTTCTCAATAAAAGGATTAGAGATAAATCAGGCTTATCAAATAGGAAAGTTAATTTAAAACCTAGATTGGTTAAAATAGATTACGCTCAGTGAACGAAGTACGACCTTACTTATTCGAAGCTTATCTGGGTCAAGATCGTATCGGTTTAGCCTAAGTAATGAGTCATAACCCGACTCGACGAATTTATTTTCATTTGTTTGTTCATTTACAGTTTGTTTTTTATTACCCACTCGAACTAAAATAACTTTTTTTCTCTTATTAGATAGAGGAAGTGGATAAAGATAAAGTCATAACCAAACCAACAAACAAAAAATTTCTACTTTTTTTAAAAGTATGAAATAATATTTGTGTAACTATAAAAGCTTTTTATTAATAAGCAAACGAAAAGCTTAAAGTTAAATATTTCTAAATATAATACATTTATTTCCTAAAGAGGACTAACAAAAAAGTAATATCTCATAGAGTAGTATCTTTGCATGGTATCACATGCATTTAATATTTGCCCACTTGTGTGTTAGTTGCTTAAACTATATATCCTTAACGTGGCAATCGATTAAAAATACACTTTTTTTCTCAAAAGAAGAAAGTGGAAAGGCAGTAACACAAAAGGATAAAACTTTGCTTAACAATAAAACAAGAACTTGCCTAATATAATTTTTAGCAAATAACAACAAATGCACCTGAATATGATATGACAAAGGGAAAAAAGTTATTAAATGGAGGTGCGGGGAATCGAACCCCGTGCCTCTCGCATGCGAAGCGAGCGCTCTACCATATGAGCTACACCCCCTCGACGATCTCATATATTTAAGACATACTAGTATACACTAATTGGTCTTATATCTCTTAACATCCTTTTAGAATTAAGAACTAGGCTTGACTATATATGTTTTTTTTTTTCTTCACATAGCTCTATTGAGACGTTATTCAACTATTTGAGTGAATTAAGAAAATAGATTTTCTCGGGTTGGATGGAGATTGTTCCTCAAGTGCAAAAGGCAAAAAGAAGTCTAGCCTGACTGCAACTTATATCGAATGAAGTTTTTGCATGGATTGCCCTCTAGACGCCCTGGTTTTTAATTTTTGCGCTTCATGTATGTGGTTTTTAATTTTTGTCCCTGCTACTCATTTAATGAAAATATTCATACATGACTTGCTCGACATAAGTTCTGTAACATTTATCTACTGAACTTTTGCTTCGCATGTCATAAGTTTGGTAGGAATTAAGTTCGATCTGCATAAGTCCTGTTTTTAATTAGTTTGATGTGGAGTTTGAAAGTTTTTAATTTGTGTGATATAATCTAAACTATGCCGAGCAAAATCTAATGTTATGCAGCGTGAAAAATGCTGAAGGACAAAAATTAAAGAGCATACCACCCTGAAATACGGGCATTTGTGGCGAATGACCCTTATTGAATTCCTCAAATTTAATAAGGCCAAATGATACGCCTTCTGCCCCCTCCCCCCCGGCGTTCATTCTTTCCCTTTAAGAAAATAGATAAGTATAAACTATAAGTGTCCATAATCCGTCCAACTCAATCAATCTTAGAGGTAAGTTTTCTTTTTGGTAATAAAATTAGATAAGTTCGGTGAGTGATCTTCGGTTTAAAAATTAAAATTGATGTCGTCTAAACCAAATTCATATCAAAGGTTGCGTTAACTTGGACTACATTACTAGTCTAAGTGAATTCATAAGAGAAAATTACCAAAGAATAGAAAAATATAGAAGCAAACGGTTTTAAATGCAGGATATATTTTTTAATTATTGTGCAACAATTTTCCTATAAGTTAATTTTATAGCTAGAGATTAAAGTTAATGAAGAAATGGTTTTACATTAAACAGTTAAGGTTATGATCAACTACTTATTTAGTTTTGATTGATCTTACTTTGATTTAAAATGTAATTATTAAAAAATGGATACGCGTACAAACATGTGCACAAAAATATATTTTTAAAAATATACTATTTAACAATGGGGCACACCGCACACGTGCACAAAAGCTTCTTAATGACACTAGTTTTTGTGCACGTGTGTCCTATTGTTAATAAGTATATTTTCAAAAAATCATTTTCGTTTTGCACGTGTACCCGTTTTTTAAATAAGTACACATGTATCACACGTAAATGAAATTTATGAGAAGCTTCAGTAATTATGTATCACATGTTAATTCGTTCAAGGAAAATGAGAAAAAAATTCAAGTAAATAAGAGATAACACTTTAAAATCAAACTTTAAGCGGGATTTAGGATATAATTGAATAGCGATGCATTTACATATAAGATATGCATCTCTTACCTAAAGCTATTGGTCAACTTACTATCTCTTTCCTTTAAACATGCAGTTTTACTGTACATATTCTAAACGCTATTTCTCCATCAAATCTTTGTTCCAAAGAGAGACTAGTTAGTTAACGAGGCTAATTAGTTAAGAATATGTATTTAGAGGCGGACCCACGTGGAAGGATAAGGATGCACGTGCACCAGTTAGTTTCGAAAAAAATTATGTATATGTATATGTATGTATATTTTTTTTTTGGAACCACTAAGTGACTTAGTGGGGTATTTTATTAAAATAATAGAAAGCCAAAAGCACAGTAGTTCAAGACATAAAACCAAAGCAACAAAAACAAATACAAATGAAGCCGACAAAACCAAAATATAACAATAAGAAATCCAAAATTAGGAAAGCCCGACTGAGGAGCCCGTCGGAGCTTCGCCGTTCTACAACTTCACCACCAGTTCAAGATACTGATTTCTCCGATATCGAATCAATTTTTCACACCTCTGAGCTCTCACCAAGCGCCATTTGTCCATATCCAAGGAGTTGATTCTCAGATAAATCAGATCTATCCCTTCTAGGTAAAACCCTCTTCAAATCGCTTAGATTTCTGCTAATCTGGTCTTACAGTTGTGAATCAGTGTAGAGTAGCATGAGAATATGTTTACCCCCTTTCCTCGAATCCCTGCATGCTCGATTTGGGGTTTCGATGTTGATGTCTGTCCACCTTCTCTGATATACTTATCTATTCGTGTTGATGGAATTGATTTGAATGTCATCTCGCCGCACCTCACTTTCTCTATCATGCATCTAATTAATAGAGTTAGAAAATCTTACCCTCGTATGTTGTATAAGGCTGTGCACGTGTGCTGCATTGTTAATAAGTTTTCTTTTTAAAAATAAAAAAATAAATTGTGCACGCGTTTTGCACGTGTACCTCTTTTTTAATAAGTACACCGTGTATCACATGTAAATGAAATTTATGAGAAGCTCCATAAATTATGTATCACCTGTAAATTCGTAATCATGGAAAATTATGTTAATAATCTACAAATATGAAGATATAGGTTCATTAATGAATTTATGATCAATAATGAAACATTGATATAGATCAAAAAGTATATTTTGTCACCTTTCTGTCAATAAAGTAAAAAAAAGATATGCTTTTTGGAATTAAAGGTTAGCGAGATGACGGATGATAAGTCATATTAGATAAGGCGATGTACGTCTTAAATATATAGCTAATGCACTTACAAATAAGATATGCAATTATGCATCTCTTACCTAATGCTACCTACAATCTCTTTCCTTTAAACATGTAGTTTTATTGTACGCATTCTAAAAGTTATTTCTCCGTCAAATATTTATTCCAAAGAGAGACTAATTAGTTAATAATATGTATTCCGAGGCGGACCCACGTGGAAAGATAAGAATACACGTGCACCATTTAGCATCGAAAAAAATTATGTGTATATATCTTTTCTTTTGGAAATCACTAAGTAGGACTTGGTGGGGTATTTTATTAAAATAATAGAAAGCCAAAAAGCACAGTAATTCAAGACATAAAACCAAAGCAACAAAAGCAAAAACAAATGAAGCTAACAAAACCAAGCTATAACAATAAGAAATTCAAAATTAGGAAAGCCCAACCGAGGAGCTCGTCGAAGCTTCGTCGTTCTACAGCTTCACCACCAGGTCAAGATATTGATTTCTCCGATACGGAATCTAGTTTTTGCACCCCTGAGCTCTCACCAGACACCATTTATCCATATCCAAGGAGTTGATTCTCAGATAAATCAGATCTATCCTTTCAAGGTAAAACCCTCTTCCAATAGCTTAGATTTCCGCTAATCTGGTCTTGCAGTTGTGAATCGGTGTAGAGTAGCTCTAAAGTATCTTCACCCCCTTTTCTTGAATCCTTGCATGGTCGATTTAGGGTTTCGATGTTGATGTCAGTCCACCTTCTCTGATTTAATTATCTCTATGTGTTGATGGAATTTATTTGAATGTTATCTCGTTGCATCTCATTTTCTCTATCATGAATCCGACTATCTAAATCATAAAGTCTTACCATCGTCTGGTGTATAAGGCTGTTTGGATATTTACCATCAAAAGAATGATAAATACTTGAAACAACTAATTTAGCCACGATAAGGGATAAAAAATCTCTATTAATTTAAGGTGTCAAATGAAGATGTTTAATGATTGTACTTTGACCTTTGCTTCTCATTTACTGACAATTCTTCAATGGAATGAGCCAAAGACTAACACCATTGGAAGCATTGTCAATACTTGAGTTACAATGTCAGACTAGTACATCATTATTTCCTACGTTCCTAGCATTCTTTATTCTAAGATTTGTGACATGTGCCGTGTTCATATTAAGGATTTTCCTCCCTGCACTAGGCAATTCAGAAAATGTTGAGAAACTGGATGTACCTGCAAAAATAAAAGCTAGGTTAGTTAAATAACCAACTAGAGTGTTTCCTTTCCTGAACACATGTTATATCATCACATTGAATTGTTCTTTCATTGCTTTTAGTCTATCCACTCATGTGATAATACATCATGGTGGCTCCCATGTACCTTCCACAACACTCTTCATCATCAAAGGATCAATATCCAAAATAAAAGGGTGTACCTCATGCTCTACACAATATTACTATCCGTTCACTCCTTATACTCTGCATACACCAGATCTCCATTCCAGTCCCTTATACAAAATTCATAAGAACTAAGCTCAGGATTACCTCTAGATGCTCCATCAGTATTACATTTAAACCACCTGTATATTTAATTGTGCACCCTAAAGAATGAAAGTGGGTTTGGGGCACGTTTGTTGCAGCGTATACATAAATGAGTGAGCCCAGAATCGAACCTGCGACAAATAATACATTTTGCACAACCTTAACCATTGAGCTACTATCTCTCTCAATTGCTTTATTTGTATTAAAGTTAATTATTATCCAGAAACCATGTTTGACCTTTATTTTTGTGTTTTCGCCATTGCTCATGCTATCAATGATCAGTCCGACACGATATTATTCTTCAGTCGTCATTAAATTTTTTATTGGCATTTATATTAAATAATAGTGCCCTCGTCGTATTTAAATTCTGAGTCCGCTTTGTATGTATTACCTAAAAGCTACCATAATGTCAAGAAAATATTACTAAAATAATCCTTCATAGGTAACATCAAAGAGGTTGTTAAATAAGATAAGCTTTGAAATTGTAATATTATGTTTTTTTTAATCATTCAATCCATAACAAATTAAAATAAATAAAATTCACATACAAAATTAGATCAATTGTCTAAGTAATAGATTTCGTTCTTCTATGAGAAAAGGCATCATTTAACCCCTGAACTTGCCACGAAAACTTAGTTTAGCAACTCAACTTAAGTTGTATTTATTTACCCCCCTTAACAACTTTCAAGTTAATTAAATACCCCCCTTAGTGGCGTGGACCAGTTGAGAGCTAGGTGTTGTTCACCATTCGCCTGGTGATTGGTCCACGTCATTAAATATTTTTATTTATTTAGTTTTTTTATTTCTTCTTCATTCTTTCCCTATTTTATTATTTTATTAAACAATAATTAAAAAAAAGAAAAAGATGGACCCATAGCTGCCGTTCTCCTCCTCCTAAACTCCCCACCTTCACACCGCCGCCGCCACCACCCTGCCACCACCGCCGCCACCACCCCACCGCCACCGCCGCCACCACCATAACCACTGCCTCCTTATATCAAACCAACTGAAAAATCCCATCTTTGTTAAAAAATTTCTTTATTAATCATATTTCCACCATAACCACCACACCAATCGCCGCCAACCTTTCCCACCACGAAGCAACAATAATTTCAACAGACCATCTTCTTCCAATTTGGTTTCTACTTCTCATTCAAATCACCAAATTAAGAAAACCCACAAATTTTGGACTGAAATTAGGATTGATATCAACCAAAAAAAAAAAAAAAAAAAAAAAAGAGGTGGCAGTGGGTATGAACAAAAACCCACCGCAATTTCTTCATTGCGGTTAGGCAATTTATTCAATTTCTTCATTGTTGTTTAGAAAAATAGAGACGATAACAGAGGCTTCTCCCAATTTCAATATAGCATACCCACTTCCACACTTTGCAAGCTTGCTTCGCCGCTTCTTCAAAATCTCAAATGATTTTTGAAAACTTTCAATGTCATTTTTAAATACGATTCGAAAACCTCATAACACAATAATAATTCACCCAGCAACAGTTACACCGAGGTCAGCGTCACATCTTTTAATTTCATATTCCCTTATAATAACTACTAGAAACCCATAATTTATTGTTGTTAAACTGCCCTTCAAATGGACTTATGCAACAACAATGAAGAAATTGCACGAACTGCCCTTCAAATATGCTCAGCAATGAAGAAAATGCACGAACTGCCCATCAAGACAAAGAAAGGAGAATTTTTTTTCTTAAAAAAAAAAAAGGGAAGAAAGAAGCTGAGGAAGATAGCAACGATTTGGAGGATGGGGAAGAAGGAGAGGGAGGGGGGGTGTGGGGTTAGAAGAAGGAGAAAGTGCAGCTACCATGGATGGAAAGAAAAAGGAAGCAAGTAGGGAAGACAGAAGAAGACAAAAGAAGAAAAAAAGGAAAAATAAAATATTTAAAAAAGTATAATAAATTGTCATCCCATTAGAAGAGGACATATGTACAGCTGGAATCATTTTTGGTGTTTTTCTCTTCCACGTATTTTGAGAAAGTCATCAAACTGTCTTGTCATCGTCGGCATCTGGGGGTATTTAATTAAATTGAAAGTTGTCGAGGGGGTAAATAAATACTGTTTAAGTTTAGTTCTTCATAAACCAAATCTTAGGCTTCGGGGGTCAAATGATGTTTTTTCTCTTCTTCTATTTTTCTTCACTTCCATTTTAATACTTCAGAGCTATATAATATAAATTCATAAATTTACCGTGGTGGTCTTTCATCATTCAATTCATGATAAATCAAATGCAATGCGCCTATGGAGTTAGAACAACTGTCTAAGTAACAAATTTCGTTCTTTTATTTTCTTTGCTTACACTTTTATACTTCACAATTAGATAAGATAAGCTCTGAAATTGTAGCGTGGTTACTTTTCCATCATCCAATCTATAAAATAAGTCAAATGAAATCAGCGTACGAAATTACATCAACTCTCAAAGTAATGGACTCTATCATTCTATAATTTTTCGCTCCGCACCTAATATTTACACTAAGCTATAAAATTTATTTTTCGTAGTTCGTCACTTAACCATTATTGAGTGATATATATAGGAAAAATATGTATCTTGCATTGACTTCTCCTTGTACTCACACCAAAGAGTAGTTTTTTATTTTTTTATTAATAAAGTAGGGTAGGTGTTAATTACCCGCAAAGAATATCCTCGGATATGCAGATATCAAACGTCATAGAGCTAATCTCCTTTTTAACTAATCAGATTAATCTTAATTATTTTAAATCTTCTTAATCTAAAAGTAATATCCAATAAATTCTCTAAATCTCAAAATCACGTATCTATCAATCTGGCCCCAGCTTTGCTATCACCGCTAAAAGCCTAAACCAAAAGTCCAAAAACAAAAAAAAAGTATAATAACATTTTGGTCCCTAACTTATTGATAAATTATGCTTTTAGTCCTTATAATATATGTCTCAACATTTTTAAACTTTGATTAAAAAAAATACACATTTTTGGTCCCTTTATCTAAAAACTATGTTATATTTTGATTATTTATTGAATTATATTATTTCAAATACAGAGTGACAATACAAGCTTAACATATTAACATGATAATTAAGTAGTGGAACAATTAGTAATCATGGTAAATTTGTCAAATATTCACAAGCAATATAATCGAAAGTGCACGTTCTAATTAATTAAAGGTCAAATATACTTAATCATATATCAGAAGGATTAAAATCAAAAGTTACCCAATAATTGAGGGACCAAAAGTATAATTAACACAAAAAAAAAAAAAAAATTTGGTTGTGTTGACTCTTGACACAACAATATAAAAGCCAAATAGTCTTATTCTCTTTTCTTTTGAAAACCTTCCCCTCAAAGAAAAACACAAGATTTTTCAAAAGCCATTGCTTGCCTTTTTTTTCACCTTGGTCTTTTACTTACTGTATATTTTCTCTCACATGTGCTTCACGCTCCATACCCTTTTAAGACTTTTTTGTATGTGTGATGACTTAATATAAAACTACCATACAAGTATCAAGTTATTTTATTCATTAAAAGTCATTTTTTCGGCATGGCTATAGAGATGGAGCTAGAAAACAAGGTTTATGTAGCAGTTAGTTCAGATATTCATGATGGTTTTTTGACTTTACAATGGGCACTCAAAAGATGGTCATCAAACTCAATCACCATAGTAATTCTTTATGCTTCTAATAACATATGTAAAGATTATGTTATAACACCAAGTAAGTAATACTTTTTCCTTTTTGCTTTTTGATTGATTCATATACCCTTTTTTCATTTTGGATTTCCCCTTATGGTTTTTTTGTTTTGTTGTTATAGTGGGAAAGCTACCTGCAGGTTCAGTGAATGATGAGAAATTGAAGGATCTTGAAAAGTTTGAAGAAGCAAAAGATCAGAAGATACTTTGGAGATACAAAGTTTTTTGTGGAAATGTATATATTTGATGATTCTTGATAACTTTTCTTAACAAGTTTTAGTATTTGTTTTAACCAAAGTTTCATCTTTGTTTTTATATAGGTGAAAGTTGAAGCAATCAAGATTGAAAGATATGATGAGTCCATTCAAAATTTTATGGTGGATTTGATATCTGGCCTAAGGATAACCAAATTGGTCATGTCATTGACTTTCATGAAGCCTTCATCATGGTACAAAAAAAGACCCCTTCATATGAATCTTTTTATCATTTAATTTCATGATATGTTTTTTTAAGTTTTTTTTTTTTTTTTTTGGTTGTAAAATTACTGTTTGTAGGAAATCAGGAAGCGCAATAAGTGGATCATTTTTTGTGCATAGACAGAAGCCAGAATTCTGTGAATTATATGTAATCTGTGGTGGGAAATTGGTTTTTCTAAGGGAAGGAAATAATGAAGGATTAATTGAGGATGATCAAGGAATTATGGTTGCAAAATCAAGAACAATGAGGCAAAGTTTTAGGGATTTGGTTGTTAAAATGTTCCCTGAACATAGTCAAAAAATGAAAAATCAATGTGATTCATCATCTTCATCAGCAAGCAATGACTCATTTGATCAATGGGAAAAGTATAAAGAAGAAATTGAAAATTATATGGGTCAATTATTACCTTCAAATGTTGAGGAAGTTGATGATTTTGTTGCTGATGAGACTCTTCAGAAGAACATTACAGAGCTTGTTATGGCAGAAAATATGGTAAGTCACAGATACTTCTCTTATGAATTAATTATTTAATTTATGTTCACAGACAGTGTAAATAAATTTTATATTATCAGTGTATTTTAACGAGTTGTAGCAGATAACTTGCGTTATTCTTTAGATAACTAATCTTGTTTTTATAAATAGTTTTATCTGTACTTATCTTTAAGGTGGCCTGATTACGTAAAAAATTATTTTATACTGTCGGGATATGGAAGTTAATAATTATGTGGCCATGATCAGTTTGGAGTAGTTGCAAAAGAGAATATTATATTTGACAAGTCAACCTTGGCCTCCTTATCTTTATTTCTTTTGTACTTTTAAATTCTTAATTTCTTGCTCAATTTGACGTCAGAATTTTTTTGATAGTGATAGGACAAACTAGCAAACTGCAATAGTCATGACTGTCACTTACCATTCTTGATTATATGAAACCTTCTGGTTCTATGTTGTTCGGATTTTTCAAAAATGTTATCGTACCCTTGTTGGATCCTTTAAAAATGCACTATTTTTGAAGGATCCGACACACCTCCGGCGATATTTTTGAAGAGTTCGAGCAACATAGCTCTGGTATGACCTTCTAGGTGCTATTTTCATCATAAGAATTTTTTTCCCAGTGATGATATAGCAAGTTTCTTGAAATCTGGGAAGTATATAAAGGTAGGATGTTATAATCTTTTTTCAAAACGGGGTGTTTAGGCCAAGTTGTGCGCAACTCGACTATTGTCTGAGTACTTGCTACCTCCCACCGGCGCAAATACTGGGCAACTCTTCCTACCAAGGTTTAGGCAGATGGAAAGAAATCTCTTAGCATTTATTGTCTTTGCGGGGATTTGAACTAGGACCTTCCATGTTTTTTACCGACTTCATTGACTGATTGGCCACACCCTTAGGTGCACAAAGTCGAATATCTTGATTACACTGGTTTGTTTTTGGAAATTTTGAGGCTTATTTTCTTTTGCTGCTCTCCATAATAACCTCAAAATCTTTGAAATTGATATCTTATTTATGTAAGTCTGATTTATATTCAAATTTTAGACAATGCAAGAAAAGAAAGAAGCTTTGAGAATCAAATTCCTGGAGATTAAAGAAGCAATACAACTAAGCAGAGAAGAATTAAACGCCCATGTTGAAGGACAAGCTAAGGCACAATGGGCCATCACTTTATGTACTAGAAGAGTAAGTGTTACGATTTTACTAATCATTGGCAAAAAAATCTTCTACTTTAGCTAATTTTGTTTCAATTTGCAATTTACATACTAAGATTTTGCTATATATAGGCTGAGGAAATTGATGGCCGCATAAATGATGAAATCGCGCGAAAGGCTGATCTAAAGAGAGATTTAGATGCTACAAAAGACGAGCTGAGTGAACTTCATACTGAAGTTGAGGTCACAAAGAGTAAACTCAGCTCGATTCTTGAACTACAACACGAGTTATCCAACAAGATGCAGATATCCTCATTGGCAAGATCGCGTGCTGAGGTCCATTTGGAGAAAATATTGAAGCAAAGAACGGATACACTGCAGGAGATCGAAGAGTTCAGAAAGCAAAGAACCATTCTACGGCGAAGGATAGAGTTCTGCAGGGAAAAGGACGCGATAGGTAATGCTACAATGCTGATTGAACCGAGTTTCAAGTACAAGGAGTTCAGTGCTGCAGAAATTAGAGCAGCCACAGACGGATTTTCGGATCGTATGAGGTTGAAATCTGGAGGTGATTGGACTGATGTGTATAAAGCTAAGCTTCATCACACATCAGTTGCAATCAAACTGTATAGTGCTGCAGATGTAGATTCTGAAGACACCTTCAATGCTAAGGTACTTCAACACTCATTTCCTTATTTGCAATATAAAGTTGGTCCAAATTTACTCCTTTACTATAAGAAATATCTTAATTTGACCCCCAGTTGTAATCTGAAGTTATTCGTACCCTTGTCTTGAGCAAATCATTTCGTCCTTGACCTCAACTTTAATGGAGCTCGAGCATGAATTTGTGAATTCCACGTGTCAATATCCTTCGGAAAAATGGTCCAAATTTACCGCTCTACTTTTGACTATGGTTTGGAATTACCCTTGTTACTTCAAGTTGGAGCTTTGTTAGAGTCAAGGGCAAATACGAAACTATATGCTAATGGCAAAGGTATGAGTGGCCCCATAGTATGAAGGAGAGTAAAATTAGGATATTTCGTGTAGTAGAGGGGTATGTTTGACCCTTTTTTTTTTTTCATAGATTAGTAATCTTTACGAGTTAGTAAAATATCACGAAGATAATATCATTACATATCTGAAATTATAAAATTCTGATGCAGGTGAAGCTCTTAAGCCATATGAGGCATCCTCATATATTATCAATGATTGGATATTGCTCTGAGCTAAGGTGCATTGTTTTCGAGTATATGCATAATGGCTGCTTAAGAGACATTCTCTTCTCAGGCAAGAGAGGCTCCAAAAGGAGAAACAAGGGCCTAAAATGGCAAGCAAGGATATGTATTGTAGCCAATGTTTGTACCGGCCTGTGCTTCCTTCACCGGGCCAAGCCCAGGCCTGTGGCTCATGGCAACCTCAACCCTTCCAAAATCCTTCTTGATTCTAACAATGTGGCGAAAATCCATGGTATTAGGACGCCTTTTTCCTTTGATAAATCGGATATAAGATCAGATATCCGGGCTTATGGGAACTTAGTCTTACAGATTCTCACTGGAAGAAACTGGGCCGGGCTTATCGAGGAGGCAATCATGATGGACCAGACTAAGCTTATTGAAGTGCTTGATCCGATGGCGGGGGAGTGGCCATTGGATATAGCACTTGAGCTTGGAAGAATTGGAATAAAGTGTTTGTCCATTCATGAAGATAAGGAGTTGAACATGACTAATTTGGCAAGAGAACTAGATAAAGTGAAGAAGTTAGCTGATGAAATAGTAGCAAATGGTGAATCTGGTGAGGCAAAAAATGGAAGACATCTAAATGAAATTGACTCAGCAGAGTTCCCTAATTTCTTCCTTTGCCCCATTTTCCAGGTTCATTGTCTATCCCAACATTTTAAGGGTGTGTTTGGTATGAGGAAGAGTCATTTTCCACGAGAAAGTCATTTTCTAGTGTTTCATTGACAGAATATTTTCCAAGGAAAAACATTTTTCATGCAAAATGGCTTCCGTCATACGAAACACACCCTAATTGACTATCATAGTTCACTTTCAACCTTCATATTCGTCGTTTCAAATCAACTTTCTCAATTTTTTTTAAATAAGAGTAAAGACTATCCGATTTTCAAGTTAATTCTTGATTTTTTATTTCTTTTCTTCATTTTTGTGGGTTGCAGGAAGTGATGAAGAATCCACATGTTGCAGCTGATGGATTTTCATATGAGTTAGAAGCTATAGAGGAATGGCTAAAGACTGGAAGAGATACATCGCCAATGACAAATTTAAAGCTCAAGGACAATCTTCTCACACCAAATCATAGTTTACGTGCTCTGATCCAAGATTCGCAAAAGAAAAGATCAATTTCTACCAGGTAGATCGATGGATAGATAGATAGAAAGAGAGATAGAGAGAGTTGAGATGAAGGTTTATAGGATTTTGTACATGCAGGAGAAGAAGAATAAAGGTAGCAAGAGCAACAAAAGAACTCATTCTCATAGGTTTTAGAGTAAACAGGGTCTCAGAACCATATTTGACAAGTTCCTTACTGTTAATACAAAATGCATCAAGGGTGGCAATCATATAATCAGTGAAAGTAATCCATTAACAATTTCAGTTTTTTTAACCTTTTCTTTTTATTAAAATCCCAAGTGCCATTCGAAACTTGGTAGATAATGAGCTCGCTTCTTTACCCTTCTCCACTTAAATACCAGGCTTTATTTGTTTATTTGTAACAGGATTTGAACTTGTGACATGCACCTAATCTAGTGTCAGTTTTCATAACCTTGTAAAACAAAGCATCAGTTTCTTAACGAGTAATTTCTTTATCCAAATTTTAGCATGGAAGTTGTTTCATCCTGCATACTTACTATGGCATGGAAAAATAATGGGAAGAAATTAGAGGAAATAAAAAACATGAGAAAATGGAGAAGATTCTTGTAGGCTGAAATTTTGGGAGTTCACTGTCTGAAAGTTTTTATACGTTTCTCTCCTTTGATAACAGAGAAATCTCCAAGGGCCACTGGAACACTGTTCAAAATTCAACGGGATAATGGGACCCACCTTTCTATCATTCTCCACTTAAATACCATGCTTTTGTCTGCAAGAAGGTTAAAACCGTGACGTGCACCTAACACACACATCGTTGTGCTCTAACCACAAGATCAAAACCCTGAGAGCTTTTTAAAAAAAAAAAAATTCACAAACTAAACAGGGAAATTTCCATCCAAAGGTTAGTAAATAATAACCATTCCATTGCAAGAGTATTTCAATATAATGCTTCCATTCATCATAACAAAGAAGACAACTTACATTTCTGTATAAGAATGAATTAACAGTTGAATATGGGATTGCCCTATGGCTCTTCACATTACAGAGACAATGCTATATTTTGGTGAAATATGTAGCCTCCTTGTGTAAAATATGTATGTACCTTTCACCTATTTTAGCTGTACTCTTTCTAAGCTATGCTTGAACCACAATAAGTTTCCTCCCTGAAGTTGGGTAAGCAGCAAAAGCAATTTTTTGGTTGTTGCATCTTTTCATGAGCCGACACATTTGGTCCAATGGAAACATCTTGCTACTCTACTCGGTAACGAGTAGTCTAAAAGGGCAGAAGGATCTGTCATTATGTCTTCCGCCTTTGACCAAACGTATACCCCTCGTTCTTGTCTGCTACCAGGGACCGTGTTGTCTAATATGAATGCCACCAATAGCGTAACCACCATGTTCAATGACATAAGTGCATTCATTGCAAAATTGAACTACAACAACATTAAGAAGAAACAAGACGTTAGCAAGATCATCGCGAGTTCATGGAAATTAAGAAGAAAAATGAGTAAAAAGTACATCTTCTATAGTAACATGTTCTTGCATACAGCTCCTAAGGAGAAGTATTCGATTGATTGTCATTAGCTTTGGGCTTTTGGCTGTATAATGCACTAATGGTACATTATTTTATGTCAAACTTCAGACCATTATAGCATCCTCCATATTCCACTTCCATATAAAAAAGCAAAGGGTTAACAGCAATTTTAATCCTTCAATTATTGATAAAGTCTATTTTTAGTCCTTGTGTTATCTGACTAGGCACATTTAACCTTTAATTAATTGAAATGTACACTTTTGATCCCCTTGCTTATGAATATTCACAAATTTTCAGTATTATTAACCGTGCTCCACTGTCTAATTATCTATGAACTTAAATTGATACTCCATATTTGAGGGTAATATACCTCTAAAAGTATTTAAAATATAACGTATCTCCTACATAAAGGACTAAAAACTTACATTTTAATTAATTGAAGGTTAAATGTGTTTAGCTATATATCACAAGGACCAAAATCAGAATTTACCAATAGCTGAGGGACCAAAAATGCAATCCTCCCAAAATGAAATTCGGTAAACTCCAACATATGCTTGTTTTAACGAATCCAAGAGAAAAAAATAAAAAAGACGAGTATGGCATGTAGGGTGAATTAAAGGGAAATAACAATAGTCTTTAAGATGAGCTTACTTGTGCATTCCCAGTATGGACTGGTCCATTGGATGCTGCTGCAAAAGGAATTAGATAGCCAGGCAAGATTAGGCCGGTCTCTGGTGCATACTGCTGAAAATAAGCGGGGACCGACAAACCAAAGAACAAGGATGCACCAACAATTATAATGTTTCGGGAACTTGCATTTTGGGTATACTGCAATGTTGATAGACCCAGAGCCACAATAAGAGCCCATATGAAGCATAGTACCGCGGCTGCCAATGCTTGTGGTATAGAAGCAAGAATAGCACCAATTTTACCTACCACAGTAAATAAGAAAATAAGAGGTTACATATCTCTGATAATGAACTTGCCAGCTATTCAAAGACGTCAGCAGACGGCAGCGCAATATTTAGGTACTCCTCCGTCCCAATTTATACGAAGGTGGGACGGAGGTGTTTAACTGGGCATGGAGTTTAAGAGAAAATGGAAGACTTTTGAAACTTTTGGTCTAAATTAAGCCATAGAAACTTTTGTGGCTATCAATCATTTCATAGGGAAAAACAGGAAGTTTAAAGTTAAATTGTTACTAAATATAGAAAGATATCATTCTTTTGTGACTGATTAAAAGGGAAAGACTGCCACATAAAGTGTTTATCTTAAAAGAAGCAAATAACAGGAACATGAACTTTCAATATCTACAAGAATAGACTAGGAAGGCAAGATGGCTGCTCATAATTCTCCACTCACGTATGGTTAATGAAACACAACACTTAAAACTTATCGACTGGTGCTACACGTCCCATTGATGAGAGAGTTCTTTATGGAGGAACTGCCAAACATCGGGTATATGTCTTTCGGGTTCATGTTTATTAACAAACATCATGGACCAGAACTGCATTCGTTCATGTTTATTAACAAACATCATGGACCAGAACTGCATTCTAAAAGGGGAATGGATACGGAAAAAATCTTGCATTCCACTTTCCATTCATCTAACAAGAATACACGCTTTTGATAAATGGTTAGAGATAGTTGAGTCACCAAGTTCTGAAACTAGAGATCTTATAACGAGAACTTATTTGATGTGAAAAGTGATGTATAGAAATGCCATAACATCAGTTGATTAACCAAATGCAGGAAGAGAATAAAGAGCTTTTATATAGAGTTCACTGAATCATACCTACAAAGGAGAAGAGGATTAAGAGAGCTGCTCCAAGCTGTACAGCCCTTCGGTTTGCTACCTTTGTTGCATTGATAGTGTGTATATTCTCTGTCAAAGTTGTTGACCCAGTACCCGTTCCCCAAAGTCCCGCCAACACACTACAGAAACCTTCCAGACCAATCCCTCTGCTGACTATACCCGGGGTCGGGGGTTTCAAATTCATTCGTATTGCTGCTGAGTGATAACTTCCAATCTTCAATGTGTAAATCTTAATCAGTAATTGGTCTTGAATTCTCAAAGACAATAAGATTTGTAAAAGAGAACTGATTTTCTTTCTTTTTACTTTATATTTTTCAAGCAACATGAAAGATTTCATATGAACCAAAAACAACAAAGAAAGAAGTTCATATTAACTCATCATTGTTTTTTGGGCAAGTTACACACTTGGCGGGTCGGCCAAAAATCATTAAATTCGCTAGCCAAAAATACAAGGCATATACACTATTTTGTATCAAAAATATATATTTTATGTATATTATACATCAATATACGAAAAATAACATTTGCTAGCTATTATTTTGATGTGCGACTATTTATGTCAATTTCTTTTAATTTATATAGAAGAAAAAGTTTTATGCCAGAAATGCCAAATTGTGAAAACGAGACCTAGTGATGGTGAGATACCTAACCAGAATAACTTCAATATCGTAACTGAAACCCCTTTATACAGGTCACTGATTACTCACCGAGTCAATGGAAGCAACTAGTGACACAATGACCATAATGATTGAAGTCCGTAACCGGAAGGTCGGTATACCCCATTGGAAAGGGTAAGGAATCCTGACCCAGGCAGCAGTTCTCATAGCATTGGAAACATCAGTCCTACAGTGCCTCATTGTATCTGCATGCTTCCGACAAGCATCAATAAGGATGTTGGAATTTGGTATGTCGGGGCTACAACCCTTAAAGTTATATGCACCACCAGCTGTCAGGAAAAACGCATACGCCCAAATGATTATAACACTAACAGGGACCTGCAATAATTTGTTGTTTGTTAGAACACAGATGTATATGTGATGATAGTTTTCGTAGTAGCTGAAAAATCATAATATATATCCTAAAAGAGTTCTTACATAACAAAGGTCTTGGAACTAAATCCACTAATATTCTCTTGTTCTATGAAGGCAAAAAGAGAAAAATAAGAGGAAGAGCAGAAAATACGTACTGCATATATACGAAATATGCGGAGACCAAAAATAGATATTCCTCCAAGGTACTGCAATGAGAAAGAAACTTAGTGACAGAAATAATACTCTGTATACCTAGAGTTCAGAAGTGAGAAACTGAAAATCAGCTCACTATCTGAAATAAAAGAGAATATTTTATCCATGCCAACACAAACTTTTTATTTTATATTATCAAGTAAGAAAAGATTTCATTATATAAAGGGAAAACTCCCGTATAGAAGTAGTATACCAACAATAAAAATTACGATGAAACATTCACATGGCTACCTACCAAGGTAAAAATTAGGATAAGCAGTATCTGAGGAAGGCTGATTTCTACACAACCACCAGCTTGTGGAAAGCCATAGCTAAAAAATGCTAAACCCACCGCAGCTACTGTTGGTGCTACCACAACGGGGTTTATAAGCCTGCATGATATGTTCTTAACATATATTGATTAGTTCTTGGAAGAGTCTTTAAAACAGAAGTAGAAGACTGATCCAATGATACAACCATGAATCAAAGCTAGTCTTTGTAAAACTTTAACTTAAACAGAAAATTATTACAAAGTTTACATAGATTCCAAAGTCCATTGTAATCCATCTTTCTTGATACTCAAGTTGATTTACAATTATAGCAAGTCAGATTTGCTGAATTTTCTTATTAAGGATGATTTTGTAGATCCCAAAATCCAATCCGTTAGTAGTTTACTTAGTCCTCTTCGATAGCATTGTACAAACTGAAATTATCTCATATTATTTTAAAAAGAAAAGCAGCTTTTTTAAGTTCTCCTAAAAAGGAAGTTCAAAAAAGGGGGCGGGGGTCAAGAAGTATAATGAGTAAAAGGCTCAAATATTACCGTAGCAAAAGGGACATCAAGCCACTGTAACCCAAAAAGCTTTGGAAAATTGATCCAACAATTATAGCTCCTTGTAACTCCTTCATTATGTACCTAAATTTCTGTGGACACCCGAAAAATTTCTATCAATAAGAATCCGTCATCTATTATAAGAGCATGTAAGAAGTATATTAAATAAATTTCACGTGCAGTAAATATTGACACAACATTATGAGGAATGAGCACGGTCTTCTAGAAATTTTCCATGGCACATGCAGTGTAAAGATTATAGATTGCTACTGAAGCAATTTGTTCTGGAAATGATCAACACCTTCAAGTAGTAGTAGATAAAAGAACGTAATCATTTGAACATATTCAGTACACATAAAAATTGATTCATAAAAGAAAATTAACCTAAACAAAGTCTTACTAGGATAACTTCATTTTTAACTTACATGCTCAGCAAGATTCCGGTACTCCTCAGAATTCATGATAACTAATGCAGGTGCCAAATATACAAATGAACTCCCTTGAACCAAAGGGAGACGGGTTCCAAAATATGTGTGCAGTATTGTGGTAAGGCCAGACACTAGCAGCATTGTAGAAACCACATTGGCCATATCTTTCTGTCACCGTATGGAAAGAAATCAATGAGAGTGAACATAAACTTGCTTCCACAAAAAATAAATAAATAAATTATTACTATACTACAATAATTCAAGTTGAAAAGTTAATAAGGAAACTACTCACGTCACTTCCACCCATGGTGGGGACAATAATCAGAGGGATAAAAATAAGTGAGCCAGCCAATGATAAATAGTGCTGCAACCCATAGTACATAAGAGGCACTGCAGTTTAAAGACCAAAAAGAAGGTAAATAGTGATCAACATAGAATCACAGGAGATACGATGGCTAATAAATTTCACCATGAAGTGTGTTTATTACTTCATCAAGATTAAAATTCACCATGACATTTATACTAGAACATGACAAGGGTAACATAGAAAATCAAACGTGTGTGTATTCATTTTTCCAATGAAAGACAATTTTGTGATCAAATAGCATAAGTTTGATTCTACATTATACAATGGAAGCTTCAGAGATTTGTTTAATTGGTCAAAATATCGTGATTTCAGCAATGAATTCTTTAGAGTCCAGAATTATCAATGCATATTGGATGAGGACTCAAATGCATACAAAAAGCCCTTTCTTGGAATCATGCTAGTTAAAAGGATTTTTTTGTTTTTTTGGTTCACCATACTGCAGGTGACAGAAGATGTGATACTATCAGGAGAATACAACTTTGCCTCTGAAAGAAAAGAAGTGAAAGTAACAGCACAAGAAAAAGGTAAAAACTTACTTCCACCCGGTGTTTACACCAAACCAATGAATGCAAGACACGCGTCTTTCATACGATAACTTTATTGGTTTGTGTAAACACAGGGTGAGGTTAAGTATTTACCAACAAAAAATGCATATTGTATCTTTGTTTGTTTCCCTTAATGAACTGAACTAAAACAAACTATGACTTCTTTATAAATTCACTTCTTTAATCTATATCGTTACTACACTAAAAGTTGGAAAACCCCCAAGTCTACAGTTGAACCACCAAAATATCCATCAAAACTTGACTAACCATTTTACCCTTCACCGGGGAGTAAAATTACATTCAATTTTATGATTAGTTTGAACTACATTGAGCCGGGTAAACAGAAAGAAATCTTTTTTTTTTTTTTTTTTTTTTTTTGAAATTAAGAAAGAAATCTTTTATCTGCCAGTAGTTATTGCAATTGTTCTAATTATCTAAATCATTATTTAGCATATCAGCCTTTTCACATTTCAACTTTAATTATTTGCTCCGTTCAGCTTCCACCATTAATAACATTCATGCATAACCTTTTCACATCCTTTATTGCACGTTATAAAAGTGCACAACAATGTGTCAACACTTTATCACTTAGATTTATTTCTTTTTTTGTTAGTTGAATTTCTTCAAAAAAAAAATAAGCTCACTTTTTGTTGAATACCTACTATCTAGGGGTAAAAACTTACCTGCACCCGATGTTTACATCAAACCACATCAACTTACCATGATTGAGTGATTTAATAATGTGAGAATATATATTAATTAACCATGGTTATGTGAAAGAAGTCTATATGCAAACAAATGTCTTGCATATGTTGGTTTGGTGTAAACAGCCGGTGGTGTAAACGTTTACACGCGCCCAATATTTACATCAAGCCAATGACTACATATCATACACAGTTATCATTGAACCATAGTTAATTAATACACATTCTCACCTAAATTCATCACTTAACCATAGAAAATTAGTATAGTTTGACGTAAACACCGGGTGTGGTTAAGTCTTTACCATTGGTTAATCACTTGGTCTCCCAACTGGATTATGGTAAATACATATTGCAACCGGCGTTTACATCAAACCAAGCACTTTAACCTTAACAACTAAAATTAAAGTGAATATACATATCACTTAACCATGATTAAGTGATAAATATCGTATGAAAGACATGTCTTGCATTCATTGGTTTGGTTTAAACATCGGATGCAGATAAGTTTTTACCATGGATTAGAGGGGTAAGTTTCCTTTTTTTCTTTCTTTAAGATTAGAACGACGAACAAAGTGGTCAGTGGGCATATTTCTTGTTCCTATAAAACACCAAGTATTCTCATGTCTTTCTGTTTCTTAAGTTTTTTTCTTTTGGTTATTAAGAATCAATTTTGAAATATCTCTTTAAGAAAGTCAACTAATAGAAAAAGAAATAAATTCATCTGTCACTTGCAGATATGCCAAATGAAAAGAGAATGGGTTTTATGGAGAAAAAAAAGGGGGGGATTTGACACTTGATTATACACCTTTATAAAGTGCAGTAAAGAATGTGAAAAGGTTATGCATGAATCTTATTAATGGTGGAAGTTGAAAGGAGCAAACAAATTAAAGTTGAAAGGTAAAAGGCTGTCATATTGGCGATTAAGATAAATTTACACAAGTGAAATAAGTACTGGCATATGAAAGACTTCCCCATCTACCCGGTTCAATTCAATGTAGTTCAAATTAACATTTAACCTGAAGGTAATTTACTTTGTTGTGAAGGGCAAAATGGTCAATTAACTTTTGACGGACATTTTGGCATTCAACTTGAGACTTAGGGGCTTCCCTCTTTAAGTATAGTATCGATAGATAGAGTAGTACCCATTGGGGAACCTATGTTTATATCTACTGTAAAATGACCTTTCTATTTATTTTAATTCTGATAAGTGATAAGTTGTCTATTGTACATTGTCTGTGGTGGATTTTAAAAGGCTTCTTATGCTTGAATTTACATTCCAAAAATAGCTTCCTTAAGGAACTTACCCTTCAATTCAGATTAAATAAGCCAATCCAGCAAGGTGAAGGTATTAGCCTAAAAAGTTTAGCGATGACAACAATATTTGAATGGAAAAGGATGTGTCACTAATAAAGTTAAGTTTTCAGGCACAAAATGTGCAGCTTAGGATCAGGCGCAAATCTGTCAAGGTCTCAAGGAACAAATGGAAGACAAGCTTTATGCAAGAGAGTCAAGTTAAGATTGACTCAAGATAAAGATTTTGCAGAAGGCAATCAAGGTGTTCTTCTAATGGAAAGCAAGAATTTAGCCATCGTGTCCTATACCTTCCTGTAACTTCATACTTGTTCCAACAACACACCCAGTGAAATTCCAGAAAGTGAGGTTTGGAGAGGGTAGAGTGTATGCAGACCTTACCCCTACCTTGGGAGGTAGAGAGGTTGTTTCCGATAGACCCTCAGCATAAGGATAAGCAATTTCAAGCAGCATGAAAAAAGAAATAACGGGAACGACTAATGAGTGTGTTCTGCAACTTATTTATACTAGTTTTCAGTGACTAAATCAGACTAAGAGACCAATATTAAAAGCTGACAAAACTTTTCAGAAGGACATTCTGTACAGAATGCCTATAAATTTAAGCAAGCAAGCTGATTACATTGCCTTACCATCAAGGATTAAACACATTACTATGATTGTACATTAAAAAAAAGACAACTTAAGCCCCTTCCATAGTAATTTCATCGACTCATCCACATCAAATCCCTACATTATACTTCTACTCAGTGAATGCTATTCCTTAAACTTTGGCAAAATTATTTGACACACAGACATTAACAAGAATCACAACCAAGTAAAAAGGAAAAAACGATTCGTTCAAGTTAATAACAAGAGAAAACATTCAACAATCATACAAACAAAATATATACTAACCAAGACCAGGATTTTCCCTTAGTCCACATTTTATCCGCGGAGACTTATGCCACCCTCCATAACCCGAATCCTCGTTATCGTGTCCCTCTTCTTCATCCACATTGCTATCATCCTTCCTTAGTTCTGTAACTGGAGCTACTTCTTGAACTATGTGTCCATTACCATTGCCATTTTCATTATGAGCTCTCAAAATAGGTTCCATTTCAATTCTCCTTCCAAGATTCTCTCCTCTTTCTCTTCTATTAGACCCCAAAACAGGCTCAATTTCAACCCCTCTATTCCTAGCCCTTCCCAAAATAGGATCAAGTTCAATCTTTGGAGATACAGTTTCATTTTTAGCAACCCCTCTTTCCAAATCAAATCCAACATTATCATTACTGACATTCAAATCTCTCCCTCTTTCAGGTTCACCAGAGAAAGTTGTTGAAACAAAACCAGTTCTTTTAGCCCAAGATTTCAACTCTCTAGGATCATGACCTTTTTTTGGTACAAAAGGTTCAATCTTTGGATTTAAACCATTTTGTTTATCAACTCTTTCTTTCATTTTTGAGTTTGAACCACCTTCCATTTCACTATTTCCTCAAAAGGTTATCAAGAAAACACCAAAAAAATCAATTCTTTCCTAACCCCACTACACAAAAACAAGAAAAGAACAAAACTTTAAGTAAAGAAAAGAAAGAAGTGAAGTTTTTACAATAATGGGGGTGTCAAAGTTGGTTTTTTTGAGCTCTTTTGAACCATTAATGGCTACTATTAAGTTAGTAAGAGCTCAAAGACAAAAGCTGGTAGTACTATATTTTGATTTGTTTTTTCTTTTTTGCTCATATATTACCGCTCAGCTATTGCTATCAATACGTGTAAAGACAAGAATGCCACTATTATTATGTCAGTTGCCGTTGAAATAGTGAAAACTGTGATTGGAAGGTGACTATAATAATGTCCCTTTTTTGAAATAGGTGTTTTGGCTCCCTTAGTTTTGAAGCATTTGTCTATATGTTAACTCAGTTTTTGGACTCATTGAGTTGATGTTGTCATTACCTTGCAAAAGGAAAATAAATTGTCTGTTTTTTTGAGTGATTCATGGACTCAGTTATGAATTGTCATTTCCTGTAATTTTTTTCTTTAAATAGTACAAAAAAAAAAAAACATTTAAAAAAGAAAATCAGATTGTCTTAGCATTACTACAGCAACAACATACCCAATCTGATCCCACAAGTTGGGTTTGAGGAGGGTAGGATGTATGCGGACCTTTACCCAGACGATCGGCCACTAAAAGAAAACGTAACC
Organism: Lycium ferocissimum; assembly: GCF_029784015.1. NCBI lineage: Eukaryota > Viridiplantae > Streptophyta > Magnoliopsida > Solanales > Solanaceae > Lycium > Lycium ferocissimum. Next base: position 3,964,779 of record NC_081347.1, read on the forward strand.
ATCGCAGGATTGCGTGGAAAGATTGTCTTAGTATTGTTTTACCTTTTCCTCACTTAATGTTGTATACCTGCTTTGGAGCCCGACTAATCTGAATTCGTGCTTGAAGTTTCACTCTGGGGGTAATGCTCTACCATGAAAAGTGATTTCATTCTTAATATTCAAATTTGAGACTTATGTTAGTTGATCGAGGATTACTTACTACTCCACCATCATTTTTAATGATTTATTTTATTAGTTCTTAAGAGTCAGGCAAAATGTTTCTTGTGAAATTAAAATTAAGAGATGAGTTTAAAATTAAGAGATGAGTTTAAGTATTATGCACTAATATTATATTATATCATTAGATTACTTAAAAGGTAATTAGTAGATACCTATTTGATTGCTAGCTAAAAGTTCTTATGGCTTAAACTCTTACTGAATTAATGTGGTCTTTCCTATATATGTTAGATGGAGGGGGAGAGAGAGGGACAAGTGTCTATAAATTAGAGGCTTGAATTATGACAATTAAGGTCTATGTACAATCTACCCTCTCCAAACCCCGCTTTGTGGAATTACACTAGGTATGTTGTTGTTGTTGTCGTCGAATTATGACAATTAAACACGATTTTTATGAACTATAATCAATAAAAAATGATGTTACGTATGTATGTACTAAATAGGTAAAATATATGCGTGCATGTATAATATTCAGAGTCAAAAGCTACCTCTCCCACTTCTTCCAACTGCCAATGCGATACGTACATATAAATTGAGCGATACATTTATTAAAGATTTACATAAATTAATTTTTCAGTGGAGTGTAGAAGTTGCAAGAGAAGTTGATACGTAATTCTCACATTTGCAAGAAATGAAATAAAAATTACATGAACAGAGGAGATTTAAGTGATTTCCAAATCTTGATTTTCTCCTAATTCAATTTGTATGTTGTGACTGATATTGACAACCTACTGAAACGTACCAAACTTATCGTATTTTGCAATTTCTTAGATGAAGTGAAATGGACACAAGAGCTGTAATGTGTAAGTAGTAAAGATGATAGAAAATACGTAGTAGAAGCTATGTGCAAACCAGCATTAAGTATTTAATCCATAGGCTAACTGTCATTATTTGGTTGGCTAGAATAAGGTGATAATAAAGTTTAACAAGAAAAAAAGTGCCATTATAAGTGGAAGAGAGCACAAAAATCAAAGGGTTTATTGGAGAAAGAAAGGTAAGAAAGCTAATGAAAGTGGGGTTTATTCACCAACAAAAGTTGTGTCTGAGTGATAAATTTTATCTTTAATCAGAGATTTCGGGTTCGAATTATGAGTATGATGTCGTCTTTGTTAGGGAGTATTTTACTCCTCATATGAGATTTTCCAATGTTAATCTAAAATTTAATTAGGTCCCAATACGGACACCGGATATTGAATGGAAAAAGAAGGTGTTGTTTATTCTATCATGATCCACTATGGACTTTTACAGCTTGAAAAGAAATTAAACTAATCAGATTTCTCTAAGTTTGAGAATTTGGTCCTAATGGTTATCATCTATATTAGTACTAATTATTTGTTTTTTGACACCCTTGAGGAACAAGATAAGATTGCCACTTTGGAGTTGTTGATGATGCGTAACCAAACGAAAGGTCTTGACTTCATCATCTTGTCGTTGCTACCATTCTACTTCTCAACTTCTCATTTCCTGGGGCTCTTTTCTGTTTTTTGTCTCCCACTCGATTTTCGGTATTTACTTTAGAGTTTAGAGTACGATTAATTGAATTTGCATCGAGAAGTTTCACTTTAACATAAAAAGCTTCTTCCTTATCCATATCGATTCTATCTCCACAGCTCGAACTGAAATCTCTAATTAAAGACATCGACATATTTACCACCCATCATCAATCACCCTTTTTTGGGTTAACTTTAAGGAATTTTGAAATTTTTAGAAAATTTTAATTGATACATTTATCTCTAACTTTTCATTTAGAGGAGGATGTTGACAAGGAGAGACAGTACTAAACATGTTTTAGAATTAAATAAAACATAGGGTGAATTACCGTATTCCTTTGATTCAAGAGTTATACATGGGATGGAGATGAGATTTGAACGAGCAATAACAAAAATTACAATATGATATTCACTCACTTTAAAAAATTTAATGAGTACACAGTGCGTAAATGGTGTTAACTCGACATAGTTTTTTTTTTTTTTTAATGATCTAGATGTCCAGATAAATTTGCACGCACTTTAATTAATTTCACGGAGTATTTACTACTCCCGCCACCATAGATATCGGATAACTTTACCTGTCAAGACTTGAACAAATGAAAAAGACCGCTTAATATTTTTGCCAAACGCAACATAATTACCTTCCAATGGTTTCATTCGAAATCCAAGCTTTTCATAGTCTCCCTTAAGATTATTGCCAAAATCGTAAGCTCTAAGCACCCTGAGGTAGAAAAAGTTAAGTAATACTTTTTTTTTTTTCTCGACAAATAATTTAGAAAGTTTATCCTTCTATACTTTTCCAATGCAAGAAACTGTCTTTTAGAGATTAGATAAACATAAAGTCATAAAAGTTTTAAATTTTTTATATTTAGAGCCTGCTAAAGGTTTCACAGATTCGAAACAGTAAACTTTTACTATTTCTGTCCTGATTGGAGAGAAGGGAGGAAGCTCACTTTTTTGCTCTCTTTCCAAGATCCTCATCTTTCCTAAAATCTCTTTTTATCATGGCATATTCTATCGAGTACCTGTAACTTCACAGCATAGTTATATCAACTCTCTGTTCACTTTTATTTATCCATTTTGAACTTTTCACGCTATTTAAGAAATAATAAATAAAGTGCATAATTTATCACTGTATCCATATTAATTGGTGCATATTTTTATTGAATTTGAAAAATAATTTGAAGTGAATAATTAATACTATGGGTAAAATAAAAAAAAATTGTCTTTTCTTAATATGCTAAAAGTGACAAGTAAAAGTGAAAATCTATTTTTAGAATAATGGACAAGTAAAAGTGAACGGATGGAATATAACCCAGTCCACAGAAACTTAAATGGAAAAAAAAATGACTTAATTTTTTATCCCAACCGAGAATTGAACCTTGATCTCGTAATTTTCACCCACTTCATTGACAATTAGATTGTACCCATGAGTGCATATTTGTACTTTCATAACCAAATCCATTTACAAAACCCTCCTTTTATTTATTTGTCATTCTGGTAAGGTTTTAAACTTGCAAAGAGGGACTAGGAGACTAGCTATGGTGGCAAATGGCAATAACATGCAATTTCTTCATATATTTTGGACTTTTCCTAGTACATAAGTTTAGGTAAAGAAGTGCTTTTGTGAAATAAAGATTCGATTCTAAAAGATGTGTGCGTGTGTGTGTGTACACATAAAGGAGATGAAGAGTGAATCAGACTCCAGAACACAAGAAATATCATGTGCAACATTTTGTATTTCAAGGCAACATCAGCCCATGCTTTGTCATTTCACAAAACCTCTGACACCCTCATATGTAAAATGTCCAGAAATGAAGAAGAAATTGAGAATTTGAAGCTTCTCTTGAATGCTAATAATTGTCCATGATTTGACAAGAACTGTAACATAAGAAAGTGGGAGTTTTAGTCCAAAGGGGATGGCTAGATGGTTGAATAAATGAAGTAACAAATTCCAGGTTGAAATCCCAACAACAACACTTGGTGTGACTCCACCTACCTTTGGCAACCTGTGCTCATGCCCTTGGACAGACCGTCCGGTGGAGTAGGCGCAAGTTGGTCAAGACACCAATAAATAAGAGGAAATAAATTGGAGATTTCAAAAGCAATAACGTATTGAAAGGGTATTTATGATGCTAGAGCAAGAAACAAGTTTTATGGACAAAGATAAAGTAGAGCTATCCGCAGGTTTTAGGCTCACCGAATGGAAGCAAAATCATTCCGATAACTGTTCCAAAGTCAATGGTAAAGAACAACTATAATCAAGCAAAAGCTAATAACATCACGCTTACTAGAAAAATGATGCAACATAGAACTATGTTTCATAAACCAATAGCAGAAAAGAACACATGCCTTCTCAAGAACAAGTATTGTCGCATCGAAGAACACAACTGTATCACTGATTGCGGAATATTTACCATCGAACAATATGTGCTCCTTGTACCTTTCACTACTGAGTCACACATTACCCCATCATTAAGTTCTAGTGAAACTGTTACCAAAAAAAAAAAAAGGTTCTAGTGAACCACCAAAAAATCAGAAAAAAGATTGTACATTTGGAAGTAAAAAAACTTGCAAAACCATCTTCAATGAAAATCATCATAAAATCTCTCAGTGTGGGTCATATATGACTCCCTAGAGAACTCAACTGTACATTTGACATGATGCATGAACCATTTTATCCATTCAATGATATTAGCAAACAGTAACACATTAACGACCTTTAAGATAATTCTATGGACTCATTCATATGAGCTGAACTACCCAAGCCTTCATGTTGCTGATACATATCCATGTCCTACATGTGCCAAGAAGCAATTCCTTACAAGGTAGTTGCAATCCAACAGTCAATTGCCTTAGGCAGTCAAGAAAAAGCAGATAATTTCAATCGGGAACTTAGTCAATAATGGCTATATTAGTGTCCAATGCCAATTTATATGCTAGGGAAAAATAGAATTCTGTCTGAAGTCATTCATATAAACAGTACAAAGGAATAACCTATTACTTTCCGGTTTCTCGGATTTCTTTTCTGGCCAAGGATTAAAATTATTTCTTATAGACAAGCATATATCTGAATTTTTATCATGTTGTTAGCCTAATCTTTTGACATCTTTTGAGCGAGGGTCTATCAGAAGCAACCACTCTACCTCACAAAAGTAGGGGTAAGGTTTGTGTACATCCTACCCTCCCCAGATCCACTTGTGGGATTACACTGGGTATGTTGTTGTTGTTCTAGGATTTATTTTTTTTTCTCATTTTTCTAGTCAACTGTACTCAATATTTATATCATTAAGGAACTTCTTACAATCAAAGCAAAGAAAATATATACTCAAAAACCATTTGCCTTTCCTCTCAGATAACAGTTCGCTAAGCCAGAAAGTGGACCAGTCACTTACAATTTGCCTTTTATATCACCACCATACAGATTCTTCCCCAAATTGTGTATACAATGACCATAATATCACTAGATAGAACTAATTTTGTGCTGCAATAGAAGTCCCTAGTACATATCACAAAATCAATGAAGTTAATGGCCTATCAAGCTTGCAACGGACTCTTGCTAAGAAACGTCTAAAATTACGACATGCATTCAGTCAGCACTTTTTTTTTTTTTTTTTTTTTTAATAACATCAAGTTTGGAAGAAACTTCTTTCTTCAGAATTGAAGGATCAACGCGTAAAAGAACTAAACAACTGCTAAGGTATCCTATTATAGACCATAAATAGCATCTAGTTTTCAACTTCTGCTTCATATTTCCTATTTATTTATTTTTCAGTTTATAATCCACATTTCCACCAAGCTAAACATATTAAAAGAGCAGCCCGAGAAGGGCTGCACCCAAGGGGTGTGATGTAGATAGCGCCTTAACGTATTAGTGGTTGCTGTATGACCCGTGACCCATAGGTCGCACTGCAGAGACAACTTTATCGTTGCTCCAAAGCTCCACTTCTGCGCTAAATATACTGAACAGTAAAATTGAATAAAATTCCAAGTTTAATTGATTTACTACTATTCTATAACAAACTGAAGAATATACAATTACAACACACATGATTACATTAAGCAATTCCAGACATGAAAACCTTAATAATACATCAACCATATAAATCCTTTATCAAAATAAGAAAGACAACAAATCTACCCTTCTTTGACTTCGAATTCACCTTTTCCCCTATACATAATTTACTTTTACTGTTCTAACTTGCTGTTCTCTGTAACGGCGTTTGAGATAACTTTCTAAAATCTCCATAACGCAAACAAACTTCTTCATCTCTTCTAATTGTCGGCTCAGCTCGGCTTCTCTAGCCCTAGCTCGTTCAAGCAGCGCCTCCGTCTCGGCTAACCGGTCACGGAGGTTCTCCACCCGAGCTGCTGGTGAAGTTCGGGTTCGGGTCGGGTCGGTAAAGTCGTCTATTGACGGTAATTGTTGACTGCCGTAGCACATTCTTATTTTTTTCAGATGTTTGGAGTTGTTGTGTTAATGGTTTGGAATGTTTGTAATTAGATGAGAGTTAGGAAAGGTGTAGAGAATCAACGGTGATTATCTCTTGCTTAATTTAGACCGTCGGATCCCTACCAAACACTAAAATATGATTTATTTAATTTTTTTTTCTTTTTTTTTACGCTGTCAAGTCATCCAAATTTATTTAAAATGTGAAATTTTATAATCTTGAAAATAGGATAGATTATCTCCCACAACACATAAAAGATGATCTGGACTCGACCAATAATAATGACTTTGTGTGTCTCAATTTATGTGGTACGGTTAGAATTTCGAGAATTAGCTAAGTTTTTCTTGATCGGAATGTCTTTTAAATATTTTAAGTTATTAATTATTGTGAGCTATAATATTCTTACGTAGTTTCCAAATATATAAATTTTATTTCAAAAAACTTAAAGATTTTATGTTTGAATTCACAGTCAAACTGCGCCTCCGTCTAGGCTAGCCGGTCATGGAGGTTTTCGACACGATCCGCCAGTGAAAGTTCGGGTTCGAGTCGGTCAGTAAAGTCGTCTATTTGACGGTAATCGTTGACTGCCGTAGCACATTTTTTTTTTTGGGGGGGGGGGGGGGGATTTGCAGTAGTTGTGTTAATGTTTTGGTATTTTTTTTTTCTTTTTCTTGTAGAGGTTGAGGTGATTAAAGGAGAATCAACGGTGATTATCTCTTGCTTAATTTATACCGTTTGATCTTTAGTAAATGATCAAAAAATGATTTTTCACTCGTTCAAAGAAATAATTAAGTACTGTATTTACTTTGCTTTGATTCCCTACGATTTAATCAGCTAATTTTGGAGATCTGTGAAAAAAGTAAAACATTGTACCTAACAACCATTAAATCACACTATACACTTTCAATACGATAAAAAGTTGCTCCTACTCGATTTTTTATTAAATCATGAATATAGAATATGTGTCTACTATACATATTTTTCTCACTTAATCATGAGTATACGATATGCATTTCACTTTAATTTTTAATTGCGAAGGTTATTGAGGGTGTAAATAACTTGTTGGTTGTTGATTAGTCTGAACCTAATATTTTTGACCGAAGCATAAAAATATATGTGAAAACTTTATTTAAATTTCAAAACAAAGTATTATTTTTGAATCTATAATTTTTAAACAAAAATAAATTCAATGCAAAAAATCTTAAAAATTGATTTGATGAAGTTTAAATTTTTAATTCCTTTATCAAGGAATTCATTGTCCTCCTTTAATTAATGCCAGGCACTATTTTTTTTTTTTTTGATGACAAAGGAACCCGTGACTACTTTTCGGGTGCGCACAGGGTAAACTCGCTCCTGTGCAATAGCTCGTAAATCATACATGAGGGATACCTCGATTAAGGCCAAACACTATAAAGTTAGTCATTAGCATGAGAATTGTTTTTCCAGTGAATGATTTATAATTAACTTGCATAATTGCTACCTAGCTAAGTGGAAGAGATTTTTATATACGAGATAACGATAATATAGAAATATCTTACACTATCAGGTCATACATGATAATTATATGTATCTGTTCATGCCATGTCAACTCGTTAAATTATCAGGGCCGGCTTTAGCATAAAGCCGCTAAAGTGCAGGCCTTATGCCCCTCAATTGTGAAGGCCTCATTTTTTTGTAGCAATGAATTACTCTTTTTCACAAAAAAAAAAAAAAAAAAAAAAAAAAAAAATACTTTGAATGGAAAAGTATTACAAAACTAACATATAAATAAAATTGTTTTAATGATGATTTCAACAATTGAGTATTTTTTTTGAAATAGGATCCTATTAATAGTCTTTTGGATGCAAAAAAAAGTACGTTTTAAAGACCGAATATGAAGAAAAAGTTTTCAAGGAGTACAAAAACAACTACTTGATATAAATCCTAGGTTATTTTACACATTATATGGTTGTCGTAATTTAAATTATACATTATGACATGATTAATTCTTGTACGAAAATTATATCATTCTTTGGAGTGGTACTATGTGTGTGTGTGTGTATATATATATATATATATATATATATATATATATATATTTTCATTGTTTTCTTCTTCTACTAAGCGACATAGAGTTTTAAAAGAAAGCATATCTAGTCTATCTCTTAAATCATCTTCATAAGCACATCCGAAAGATCGTATTGAAAGTATTAAAACAATTAGACTAATTATATAGGTTTCAAAAAATATATATGCAATTTTTTTTCAAAAAAAAAAAAAATCTTTTAAGGCCTTTTTTCAAAGTTTGGCTTTAGACTACAAAGATAGTTGAGCCGCTCTTGTAAATTACACTGATGTTACAAAAAAAAAAAATAGGTTTCTCTTTCCGTACGAATAAATAAAATTCTTAATATTTGTGCTAAAGTAATTCGTATTTCCTGGAGCCAACAAAGAAAGCAACAAGCAATTTCCACAAAGGGGGTGCATCTTCTAAGAAGTTTCATAGAAACAACTCCATAATTTCTATGGAATAACATTCCAAGACTTTAAGTAATGGGCATGACTTTTTTGTCACTTTCATATTCTTTACCTTCTATATAAAAAGATAACACACACACCCAAAAACCACACAACATAAGAACCTCACTTCACTCTTCAAATTAAAGCTTCATTCTCCCTTCTTAGTACATTTTCAAACTTAATCTATACACAAATTGATAGTAAAAGAAGAAGAACTCCTATTACTGACATGACAGACTCTACACCATTAATATTAGTTTATGTTCAAACCCTCTTGATTATATCCAACACTGTTGGTGTAATATACCGAGCGTATCTTGATCGATGCTCGATTCTTAGCTTTCATCTTATTCGTATATTTCAGTTGCTTCTTGGCCAACTACTTATCGTCTATATATCGAAGTCTTCCATCGAAAAAAGTTTCATTGGAGAAGAATTTGTTGGGATTTACTATATGGTTCTTGATTTCTTCCATTACTTTTGGGTTTGTTTATCAATTTTATCCACTTTTTGGATTTTTGGCTGGTCTTCCTATATATGTGATTGCCATAGCTGGCTGTGGAATTATGTTTTATGACTATGTTATTTGTGATTATCAAGATGAAGATGATGGTCATAATTGGAAGTGCTTTGGTAGCAATGAACCTATAAAGAGGACTTATTGTGAAGAAAAATGGGAGGTCATCTGGGAAAAAGTTTGAGGTTTAAAAAATTAAAGAAATGTTTGTCTGTACACAGAGTGCTAGAGTACCCATCTCAACTTTATGTATGGTACATTCGAATTTCCAGTATTAATATGAGAGGCAATTATAAGTAGGTAAATGAATCCAATATTATTTAAATCCAACAATCAAAATACTACAAATAAATAAGTTAATAAAGCTAAGATGAAAATTGAACAAGTTTTTGTGAACAAAGACGACAACAATAACAATGACAAAATAATTTAGAGCTCCCCAAAGCAGGGAGCAGGGGAAGAGCTACAGTATGAGGTATCGGCTTAGATGAACTCAATAATTTTTTCCTAATCCTGTATTTTTATTAGAAAAATTATTATATTATATATATACTCCCTCTGTTCCATATTAGTTGTCCTGTTTTGCTTTCGAGAGACAAGTTGACTAATTTTTAGAGCTAAATTTAATTAGATCAATTCAATATTTTAACATTGTAATTTAGATATTCAAAAACTACGCAAAAAGTATACTACAAACTGCAATTCTTCTCATATTAATATAGTGAAAAAATATCTCAAAATATTGGTCAGAAATGATATAATTTGACTTTTAAAAAAAGAAAGTGGGCAAGTCATATGGGACGGATGGAAATATATATATATATATATATATATATATATATATATATATATATATATATATATATATATATATATATAAAGTGATAAATCTATTAACTAAACTTAACCGGGAAAAAAAAGCTAAGGCAAACATACTGCAAAGTCATAGTATTCGAGTATGTTTGGAACAAAGAGAGTAAGTTTTTTGGTGAAGAAATTTTTTTTATTGATCAATCACCGCGAGCAGATACATGGATGCCTCCTTATCTACCTCTCAATCTCAAAACAAAATTCAATCTTGATGAAGAGATCATGGGTTCACATGCCTCATATTTTAGCTATAAATTCGCCCCTGATGCAAAGTAAGTAAATTGTCTACCTGTTCTCTTTCTCTAGCACTCAGCTTCCTAGACAAAAAAGAAGCTCTCCTCAGTTTGCACTTCTGCTTGAGCTTATTATCAAATATAATGGTCTGGTGATGGGAGTTTTAAATCCCATACAGCATTGTTCCTTGCCTTCTTTTGTTTGTACTTGCTTCTTCTCCTCTCTTCTCCTTCAGGCTTCAGGTACGCTTCTCTCTTTCTCCTTCTTCTTCTTCTTTTCTCCTTTGTTTCCGGCGACTTTTTTCTTCTTTTGCCTATTTTTTTCCTCCTTCTATTTTTTCTTCTTTTTCTGTACGCAACTTGCGACTTTCTCCTCTGTTTTTTTCTTTTTTCTATTTTCTCCTCTGTTGTTTTTTCTCTTCTGCACCCGATGTTGTTTTGCTCGTTTTTTTTTTCTTTATGAATTATTGAGTCATTCAAGTTCTAGACTTTTAGTATCTATTATTTACTTTTAATTTTTGAATTGAAATATTTGCTAATACGTTATTGCTAGTGAGATTTTGATTATTTATATATGCAATTAAATATTTTAATTTTTTGGTATTTATGGGCGCTGTACTTCAAAAAGGGGCGAGCGCGCAGGCAGGCCCTTGTCGCCTTTTGTCGCTGCCCGCCGTCCAAAACACTGATTTCCATCAAGCTAAAGGGGTGTGATGTATATAGCCTACCTTGATGCAGGCATTAGTGGCTGCTTCCATGCAACCCGTGACCTATAGGTCACACGTAGTGACAACTTTATCGTTGCTCCAAGGCTCCACTTCTGCGCTAAACGTACCGAACAGTAAAATTGAATAAAATTCCAAGTTTAATTGATTTACTACTATTCTATAACACACTGAAGAATATACAATTACAACACACATGATTACATTAAGCAATTCCAAACATGAAAACCCTAATAATACATCAACCATATAAATCCTTTATCAAAATAAGAAAGACAACAAATCTACCCTTCTTTTACTTCGAATTCACCTTTTACCCTATACATAATTTACTTTTACTATTCTAACTTGTTGTTCTCTGTAACGGCGTTTGAGATAACTTTCTAAAATCTCCATAACGCAAACAAACCTCTTCATTTCCTCTCATTGTCGGCTCAGCTCGGCTTCTTTAGCCCTAGCTCGCTCAAGCCGCGCCTCCATCTCGACTAACCGGTCACGGAGGTTTTCGACCCGAGCTGCTGGTGAAGTTCGGGTTCGGGTCGGGTCGGTAAAGTCGTCTATTGACTGCCGTAGCACATTTTTTTTTTGGGGGGAAGAGGAGAATCAACGGTGATTATCTCTTGCTTAATTTAGACCGTTTGATCTGTAGTAAATGATCGAAAAATGATTTTTCACTCGTTCAAAGAAATGATTAAAGTACTGTATTTACTTTGCTTTGCTTCCCTACGATTTAATCAGCTAATTTTGGAGATTTGTCAAAAAACTAAAACTTTGTACCTGACAACCGTTAAATCACGGGAAATCTACATAGTGTAGAGAACATTAGGCCTTATTTACATTTAGTAGCTATACTTTGCCCAAACTACATCTCATAGCTAAATCTTGTATGTCAATTACACAAGATAACTAGTATAGTAAAATTATATTGTATTTAGAATTAAAAACTATTTTCTCTCTATTCTCTCACAATCTCCTCCCATTTTCCTTCATTTTCTCTCTCCTCCATCACCTCTCTCTCTAAGCCGTCTCTCTCTACTCCGACAACCACCACCGCCCGGCGGAACTCCGATAGCACCCACCGGATCCGCCACCACGCCTTCCATCTCGGCCACCACGAAACCACCAACCCAACCATCCCTCCACTGCTTCTCAAATCACCACCCCTTCTCTGATCCTACCCTCCATTGCCATCTTCGTCCAAACCAGCTCCGGTGATACCTAGCTCCAGCTAAACCAGCTCGTCTCTCTGCCTGTTCTGTTGAGTGTATCTCCGTCCAGATCTCTCTCTCTCCCCTTTTCTCAGATCTGCCAAGATCATCGAAGCATTTGTATTCATTATTTTTGAGTTTTTTGGTTAATTTTTTAGATTGTATTCATTTTATTATTTTGTATTCAGTTTTTTTGAGTGTTTTTGTTAATTTTTAGTGTATCTATGTTTTTTGTATTCAATTTTTAGTGTATTACTTGCTGCCTTCACTAAAAAAAATTTGTATGCAACAAGTTGAATACAATATTTTTTGTATTTATGTTGTTTGAATACCACTGATTTTTAAATACAATAATACAATGTAAAAGTCGCTATAGATGAATACAACTGAGTTGAATACATTTGACATGAATACAGCTGAGTTGAATGCAGTGAAAAGAATTTTTGAAATTTTTTTATTCGTTGTATTCATGAATACAGCTAGGCCGTTTTATGAATACAACGAGCCATTTTTTGAATACAGCGGGGAAACTGTAGCTACGCAATGTAAATATTGAAACTGTAGCTATGGCAAATTTTAAAACCCCAAAGTGCAGTCATTTATGTAAAATTCCCTTAAATCACACTATACACTTTCAATACGATAAAAAGTTGCTCGTACTCGATTTTTTATTAAATCATGAATATAGAATATGTGTCTATTATACATATTTTTCTCACTTAATCGTGATTATATGATATGCATTTCACTTTAACTTTTAATTGCGAAGGTTAATGGGGGCGTAAATAACTTGTTGGTTATTGATTAGTCTTAACCTAATATTTTCGACCAGAGCATAAAAATATATGTGAAACTTTATTTAAACTTCAAAACAAATTATTTTTGAATCTATAATTTTTAAACAAAAAATAAATTCAATGTAAAAAATCTTAAAAATTGAACTGATGAAGTTTAAATTTTTAATTCGTTTATCAAGGAAGTCATTGTCCTCCTTTAATTAATGCCAGGCACTATTTTTTATTTTTTATTTTTTATGACAAGGGAATGACCACTTCCCTTCGAGTGCTCATAGGGTAAACCCCGCTCTTGTGCAATAGCTCGCAAACCACACATGAGAGATAACCTGATTAAGGCCAGACACTATAAAGTTAGTCATTAGCATCAGAATTGTTTTTCCAATGAATGATTTATAATTAACTTGCGTAATTGCTACATAGCTAAGTGGGAGAGATTTCTATATACGAGATAACGATAATATAGAAATATCTTACACCATCAGGTCAAGCATGATAATTATATGTATTTGTTCATGCCATGTGAAATTATTAAATGAGGTAACCTATTATAGTATTATACAACTCGTTAAATTACCAGGGCCGGCTTTAGCATAAAGCGGCTAAAGCACAGGCCTTAGGCCCCTCAATTGTGAAGGCCTCATTTTTTAGTAGCAATGAATTACCCTTTTTCTGAAGAAAAAAAACACTTTGAATGGAAAAGTATTACAAAACTACCATATAAATAAAATTGTTTTAATGATGATTTCAACAATTGAGTATTATTTTTGGAAATAGGATCCTATTAATAGTCTTTTGGATGCAAAAAAAAATATGTTTTAAAGATCGAATATGAAGAAAAAATTTCAAGGAGTACAAAAACAACTACTTGACATAAATCCTAGATTATTTTACACATTATATGGTTGTCATAATTTAAATTTGATACATTATGACATGATTAATTCTTGTACGAAAGTTATGTCATTCTTTGGAGTGGTACTATGTATATATATATTCATTGTTTTCTTCTTCTACTAAGCGACGTAGAGTTTTAAAAGAAAGCATATCTAGTCTATCTCTTAAATCATCGTCATAAGCACGTTCGAAAGATCTTATTGAAAGTATTAAAACAATTAGGAGCCTTTGGATTGGCTTATAAGTTGGTCAAACCAGCTTATAAGCCATTTTTAACTTATTTAGGTGTTTGGCAAAAATAAAAAACAGATTTAAATTAAGTTAAAAAGTGCTTAAATAAGCCAAAATCAAGAAGTTGCTCAACCCCAACTTTATTTTTTTTGGGCTTAAAAGTCATTTTGGTTTGACCAACAACTTTATCCTTTTATCCCTTATATTTTCTGTTAATTCTAATACTACCCTTACTTCTAAAAACTCTTTAAGCATTTTTATCCAAACACATAACTGTTTATTTATAAAATAACTTTCAGCACTTAAAAGTACTTTTAAGCATTTATGCTTAAAAGTTACTTTTTTCAGCTAATCCAGACGGGCTCTAGATTAATTATATAGACTTCAAAAAATATATATGCAATTTTTTTTCAATTTTTTTTTTTTATCTTTTAAGGCCTTTTTTTAAAGTTTGGCTTTAGGCCACAAAGATCGTTGAGCCGCCCGTGTAAATTACATTGATGTTACTAAATAAATAGGTTTCTCATTCAGTACGAATAAATAAAATTCTTAATATTTATACTAAAGTAATTCATTATTTCCGGGAGCCCACAAAGAAAGCAACGAGCAATTTCCACAAAGTGTACATGTACTGCATCTTCTAAGAAGGTTCACAGAAACTACTACATAAACTCTATTGACTTAAATTCCCCGTCTTTTAAGTAATTAACATGACTTTTTTGTCACTTTTATATTCTTTACCTCTATCTATATAAAAAGATAACACACACACACACACAAACCGCACAACAAGAACCTCCCTCTAGTCTTCAAATTAAAGCCTCATCCTTCTTAGTACATTTTCAAACTTCCATGTATACACAAATTAATAGTAAAAGAAGAAGAACTCCTACTACTGACATGACAGACTCTACACCATTAACATTAGTTTATGTTCAAACCCTCTTGATTATATCCAACCTTTGTTAGTGTAATATACCGAGCGTATACAAACAGTCAGTACTCGTTCTTAGCTTTCATCTTATTCGTATATTTCAGTTCCTTCTTGGCAAACTACTTATCGTCTATATATCGAAGCCTTCCATCGAAAAAAGTTTCATTGGAGAAGAATTTGTTGGGATTTACTATATGGTTCTTGATTTCTTCCATTACTTTTGGGTTTGTTTATCAATTTTATCCACTTTTTGGATTTTTGGCTGGTCTTCCTATATATGTGATTGCCATAGCTAGCTGTGGAATTATGTTTTATGACTATGTTATTTGTGATTATCAAGATGAAGATGATGGTCATAATTGGAAGTGCTTTGGTAGCAATGAACCTATGAAGAGGAGTTATTGTGAAGAAAAATGGGAGGTCATCTGGGAAAAAGTTTGAGTTTTAAAAAATTAAAGAATGTTTGTCTGTACACAGAGTTCTAGAGTACCCATCTCAACTTTATGTATGGTACGGTCGAATTTCCAGTATTAATATTAGAGAGGCAATTATAAGTATGTAAATGAATCCAGTACTATTTAAATCCAACAATCATAATACTACAAATAGATAAGTTAATAAAGCTAAGATGAAAATTGAAGGGAGCAGGGGAAGAGCTACAGTATGAGTGAGGTATCGGCTCAGACGAACTCAATAATTTTTTCTTAATCCTGTATTTTTATTAGAAAAATTATTATATTATATATATACTCCCTCTGTTCCATATTAGTTGTCCTGTTTCGCTTTCGAGAGACAAGTTGACTAATTTTTGGAGCTAAATTTAATTAGATCAATTCAATATTTTAAAATTATAATTTAGATATTCAAAAACTACGCAAAAAGTACACTACAAATTGCAATTCTTCTCATATTAATATAGTGAAAAAATATCTCAAAATATTGGTCAAAAATGATATAATTTGACTTTTAAAAAAAGAAAGTGGACAAGTAATATGGGACGGATGGAAATATATATATATATATATATATATATATATATATATATATATATAAAGTGATAAATCTATTAACTAAACTTGGAACAAAAAAAGCTAAGGCAAACATACTGCAAAGTCATAGTATTCGAGTATGTTTGGAACAAAGAGAGTAAGTTTTTTTGGTGAAGAAATTTTTTTATTGATCAGTCACCGCGTGAAGCGATACATGGATGCCTCCTTATCTACCTCTCAATCTCAAAACAAAATTCAATCTTGATGAAGAGATCATGGGTTCACATGCCTCATATTTTAGCTATAAATTCGCCCACCGATGCAAAGTAAGTAAATTGTCTCATACATGGATTCTCTTTCTCTAGCTCAAAACAAAATTCAATCAAAAAAGAAGCTCTCCCGGTTGCACTCATGCCTCGAGCTTATTATCAAATATAATGGTCCCCGATGGGAGTTTTAAATCCCATGTTCAGCATTGAAGCTCTGCCTCTTTTGTTTGTACTTGTTTCTTCTCCTCTCTCTCCTTCAGTTTTAAATCAAAGCATTGCTTCTCTCTTTTGTTTCCGTACTTGTTTCTTCTTCTCTTCTCTTCTTCTTCTCTCTTTCTCCTCTTCTTCTTCTTCTTTCTCCTGACTTTTTTTCTTCTTTTGC
Organism: Lycium ferocissimum; assembly: GCF_029784015.1. NCBI lineage: Eukaryota > Viridiplantae > Streptophyta > Magnoliopsida > Solanales > Solanaceae > Lycium > Lycium ferocissimum. The sequence goes on from NC_081347.1 coordinate 3,981,484, forward strand.
CTATTTTTTTCCTCCTTCTATTTTTTTTTTCTTTTTCTGCACGCAACTTGCGACTTTCTCCTCTGTTTTTTTCTTTTTACTATTTTCTCCTCTGTTGTTTTTTCTCTTCTGCACCAGTGACTGTTTTGCTCCTGTTTTTTTCTTTATGAATTATTGAGTCATTCAAGTTCTAGACTTTTAGTATCTATTATTTACTTTTAATTTTTTAATTGAAATATTTGCTAATACGTTATTGCTAGTGAGATTTTGATTATTTATATATGCAATTAAATATTTTAATTTTTTGATATTTATGGGCGCTGTACTTCAAAAAGGCGAGCGGCGCGCTCGCCTCACCTTAAGGTGAGGCAGGCCCTTGTCGCCTTTTGTCGCTGCCCGCCGTCCAAAACACTGATTTCCATCAAGCTAAAGGGGTGTGATGTACATAACCTACCTTGATGCAGGCATTAGTGGTCTCCACGCAACCCGTGACCTATAGGTCACACGTAGAGACAACTTTATCATTGCTCAAAGGCTCCACTTCTGCGCTAAACGTACCGAACAGTAAAATTGAATAAAATTCCAAGTTTAATTGATTTACTACTATTCTATAACACACTGAAGAATATACAATTACAACACACATGATTACATTAAGCAATTCCAAACATGAAAACCCTAATAATACATCAACCATATAAATCCTTTATCAAAATAAGAAAGACAACAAATCTACCCTTCTTTTACTTCGAATTCACCTTTTACCCTATACATAATTTACTTTTACTTGTTCTAACTTTCGTTTCTCTCCGTAACGGCGTTTGAGATAACTTTCTAAAATCTCCATAACGCAAACAAACCTCTTCATTTCCTCTAATTGTCGGCTCAGCTCGGCTTCTTTAGCCCTAGCTCGCTCAAGCCGCGCCTCCATCTCGGCTAACCGGTCACGGAGGTTTTCGACCCGAGCTGCTGGTGAAGTTCGGGTTCGGGTCGGGTCGGTAAAGTCGTCTATTGACTGCCGTAGCACATTTTTTGGGGGGGGGAAGAGAGAATCAACGGTGATTATCTCTTGCTTAATTAAGACCGTTTGATCTTTAGTAAATGATCGAAAAATGATTTTTCACTCGTTCAAAGAAATGATTAAAGTACTGTATTTATTTTGCTTTGCTTCCCTACGATTTAATCAGCTAATTTTGGAGATTTATCAAAAAACTAAAACTTTGTACCTGACAACCGTTAAATCACGGGAAATCTACATAGTGTAGAGAACATTAGGCCTTATTTACATTTAGTAGCTATACTTTGCCCAAACTACATCTCATAGCTAAATCTTGTATGTCAATTACACAAGATAACTAGTATAGTAAATTATATTGTATTTAGAATTAAAAACTATTTTCTCTCTATTCTCTCACAATCTCCTCCCATTTTCCTTCATTTTCTCTCTCCTCCATCACCTCTCTCTCTAAGCCGTCTTCTTCTACTCCGACAACCACCACCGCCGGCGGAACTCCGATAGCACCCACCAGATCTGCCACCACGCCCTCCATCTCCAGCCACCACGAAACCACCAACCCGACCATCCCTCCACTGCTTCTCAAATCACCACCCCTTCTCTGATCCTACCCTCCATTGCCATCTCCGTCCAAACCAGCTCCGGTGAAACCTAGCTCCGGCTAAACCAGCTCGTCTCTCTGCCTGTTCTGTTGAGTGTATCTCCGTCCAGATCTCTCTCTCTCCCCTTTTCTCAGATCTGCCGAGATCATCGGAGCATTTGTATTCATTATTTTTGAGTTTTTTGGTTAATTTTTTAGATTGTATTCATTTTATTGTTTTGTATTCAGTTTTTTGAGTGTTTTTGTTAATTTTTAGTGTATCTATGTTTTTTGTATTCAATTTTTAGTGTATTACTTGCTGCCTTCACTAAAAAAAATTTGTACGCAACAAGTTGAATACAATATTTTTTGTATTTATGTTGTTTGAATACCACTGATTTTTAAATACAATAAAGTGAATACAATGTAAAAGTAGCTATAGATGAATACAACTGAGTTGAATACATTTGACATGAATACAGCTGAGTTGAATGCAGTGAAAAGAATTTTTGAAATTTTTTTATTCGCTGTATTCATGAATACAGCTAGGCCGTTTTATGAATACAGCGAGCCATTTTTTGAATACAGCGGGGAAACTGTAGCTACGCAATGTAAATATTGAAACTGTAGCTATGGCAAATTTTAAACCCCCAAAGTGTAGTCATTTATGTAAAATTCCCTTAAATCACACTATACACTTTCAATACGATAAAAAGTTGCTCGTACTCGATTTTTTATTAAATCATGAATATAGAATATGTGTCTATTATACATATTTTTCTCACTTAATCGTGATTATATGATATGCATTTCACTTTAACTTTTAATTGCGAAGGTTAATGGGGGCGTAAATAACTTGTTGGTTATTGATTAGTCTGAACCTAATATTTTCGACCAGAGCATAAAAATATATGTGAAACTTTATTTAAACTTCAAAACAAATTATTTTTGAATCTATAATTTTTAAACAAAAAATAAATTCAATGCAAAAAATCTTAAAAATTGAACTGATGAAGTTTAAATTTTTAATTCGTTTATCAAGGAAGTCATTGTCCTCCTTTAATTAATGCCAGGCACTATTTTTTATTTTTTATGACAAGGGAATCCGCAGCCGCTACCCTTCGAGTGCTCATAGGGTAAACCCCGCTCCTGTGCAATAGCTCGCAAACCACACATGAGAGATAACCTGATTAAGGCCAGACACTATAAAGTTAGTCATTAGCATGAGAATTGTTTTTCCAGTGAATGATTTATAATTAACTTGCGTAATTGCTACATAGCTAAGTGGGAGAAATTTCACGATAATATAGAGTCAAGCATGATAATTATATGTACATGCCATGTGAAATTATTAAATGAGGTAACCTATTATAGTATTATACAACTCGTTAAATTATCGGGGCCGACTTTATAAAGTTAGTCAATTGTGAAGGCCTCATTTTTTAGAGAATTACCCTTTTTCTGAAAGAAAAAAACACTTTGAATGGAAAAGTATACAAAACTACCATATAAATAAAATTGTTTTAATGATGATTTCAACAATTGAGTATTATTTTTGGAAATAGGATCCTATTAATAGTCTTTTGGATGCAAAAAAAAAAATATGTTTTAAAGATCGAATATGAAGAAAAAATTTCAAGGAGTACAAAAACAACTACTTGACATAAATCCTAGATTATTTTACACATTATATGGTTGTCATAATTTAAATTTGATACATCATGACATGATTAATTCTTGTACGAAAGTTATGTCATTCTTTGGAGTGGTACTATGTATATATATATTCATAGAGTTTTAAAAGAAAGCATATCTAGTCTATCTCTTAAATCATCGTCATAAGCGCGTTCGAAAGATCTTATTGAAAGTATTAAAACAATTAGAACTCCGTTTGGATTGGATTTATGTTGGTCAAACCAGCTTCAAGCATTTTTAACTTATTTGCAAAAATAAAAAATTGCTTAAATATGTATTTGTTCAATGCCATGTTGACCAACAACTTTATCCTTTTATTATATAAATGTTAATTCTAATACTAACTTCCTCTTTAAGCATTTTTATCCAAACACACATTTATGCTTAAAACTGCTCTAGATTAATTATATAGACTTCAAAAAATATATATGCAATTTTTTTCAATTTTTTTTTTATCTTTTAAGGCCTTTTTTTAAAAGTTGGCCAGGTTTATACAAAGATCGTTGAGCCGCCTGTGTAAATTACATTGATGTTTCTAAATAAATAGGTTTCTCATTCAGTACGAATAAATAAAATTCTTAATATTTATACTAAAGTAATTCATTATTTCCGGGAGCCCACAAAGAAAGCAACGAGCAATTTCCACAAAGTGTACATGTACTGCATCTTCTAAGAAGGTTCACAGAAACTACTACATAAACTCTATTGACTTAAATTCCCCGTCTTTTAAGTAATTAACATGACTTTTTTGTCACTTTTATATTCTTTACCTCTATCTATATAAAAAGATAACACACACACACACAAACCGCACAACAAGAACCTCCCTCTAGTCTTCAAATTAAAGCCTCATTCTCCCTTCTTAGTACATTTTCAAACTTCCATGTATACACAAATTAATAGTAAAAGAAGAAGAACTCCTACTACTGACATGACAGACTCTACACCATTAACATTAGTTTATGTTCAAACCTCTTGATTATATCCAACAACATTGTTAGATCTTGTAATATACGAGCGTATACAAACAGTATCTCGTTCTTAGCTTTCATCTTATTCGTATATTTGGTTCCTTCTTGGCAAACTACTTATCGTCTATATATCGAAGCCTTCCATCGAAAAAAAGTTTCATTGGAGAAGAATTTGTTGGGATTTACTATATGGTTCTTGATTTCTTCCATTACTTTTGGGTTTGTTTATCAATTTTATCCACTTTTTGGATTTTTGGCTGGTCTTCCTATATATGTGATTGCCATAGCTAGCTGTGGAATTATGTTTTATGACTATGTTATTTGTGATTATCAAGATGAAGATGATGGTCATAATTGGAAGTGCTTTGGTAGCAATGAACCTATGAAGAGGAGTTATTGTGAAGAAAAATGGGAGGTCATCTGGGAAAAAGTTTGAATTTTAAAAAATTAAAGAATGTTTGTCTGTACACAGCGTTCTAGCGTACCCATCTCAACTTTATGTATGGTACATTCGAATTTCCAGTATTCATATGAGAGAGGCAATTATAAGTGCGTAAATGAATCCAATACTATTTAAATCCAACAATCATAATACTACAAATAAATAAGTTAATAAAGCTGAGATGAAAATTGAAGGGAGCAGGGGAAGAGCTACAGTATGACTGAGGTATCGGCTCAGACGAACTCAATAATTTTTTCTTGATCCTGTATTTTTATTAGAAAAATTATTATATTATATATATACTCCCCCTGTCTCATATTAGTTGTCTTGTTTCGCTTTCGAGAGACAAGTTGACTAATTTTTGGAGCTAAATTTAATTAGATCAATTCAATATTTTAAAATTATAATTTAGATATTCAAAAACTACACAAAAAGTACTACAAACTGCAATTCTTCTCATATTAATATAGTGAAAAAATATCTCAAAATATTGGTCAAAAATGATATAATTTGACTTTTAAAAAAGGAAAGTGGATAAGTAATATGGGACGGATGGAAAAAAAAAAAATATATATATATATATGTGTGTGTGTGTGTGTGTGTGTGTGTATATAAAGTGATAAATATAGTAACTAAATTTAACCGGGAAAATAAGCTAAGGCAAACATACTGCAAAGTCATAGTATTCGAGTATGTTTGGAACAAGGAGAGTAAGTTTTTTGGTGAAGAAATTTTTTTTTATTGATCAATCACCACTAACAGTTACATAGATGCCTCCTTATCTACCTCTCAATCTCAAAACAAAATTCGCCCTTGATGAAGATATTATGGGTTCACGTGCCCCATATTTTAGCTATAAATTCTCCCCTGATGCAAAGTAAGTAAACTGTCTACCTGTTCTCTTTCTCTAGCACTCGGCTTCCTAGACAAAAAAGAAGCTCTTCTCAGTTTGCACTTCTGCTTGAGTTGTATTATCAAATATAATGGTCTGGTGATGGGAGTTTTAAATCCCATACAACATTGTTCCTTGCCTTCTTTTGTTTGTATTTTGCTTCTTCTCCTCTCTTCTCCTTCAGGCTTCAGGTACGCTTCTCTCTTTCTCCTCCTCCTCCTTCTTCTTCTTCTTCTTCAGTTCTTCTTCTCTGTTCCTCCTCTGTTTTCGACTTCTTCTTCTTCTTCTTCTTCTTCTTTTCTCCTTTGTTTTCGGCGACTTTTTTCTTCCTTTGCATATTTTTTCTCCCTCTTCTATTTTCTTCTTCTTTTTCTGTACGCGCGACTTTCTCCTCTGTTTTTTTTCTTTTTCTATTTTCTCTTCTGTTTTTTTTTTTTCTCTTCTGCACCAGTGACTGTTTTGCTCCTGTTTTTTTTAATGAATTATTGAGTCATTTAAGTTCTAGACTTTTAGTATCTATTATCTACTTTTAATTTTTGAATTGAAATATTTGCTAATACGTTATTGCTAGTGAGATTTTGATTATTTATATATGCAATTAAATATTTTAATTTTTTGGTATTTATGAGCGCCGCACTTCAAAAAGGCGAGCGGCGCGCTCGCCTCCCCTGATACGATCCGGAATGGCTTAAGTGCTCAATTTTATCCAAGAACTTGTGCTAGAAGCGAAGACAAGGACTTTCAAGCTTTAGAAGCCATGTTCATGAAGAATGAAGCTATGAAAGCACTTAAAGGGAGTCATTGGAGGGCCTTCAAGCTATGGAAGATAGCATGGAGGAAGAAGTCAAGAGACCAAGAGTCCAAGGCCTAAGGCTTGCCTCTTAAAGTGGCTACAATTGCAAGCTTGGGTGATTCAAGACATGAAGATGGCTATTTGCGCAAAGGGCTATTTATGCAAGTGGCTACTTTGCGCAAGAACGGTTATGCTTGCAACAAGGACATGCATGCAAGGTTGATTAGAGGGCCATCTATGCAAGGAGGGACGTGTTTGGCCATTGAAGGTTAATCCTCGAATTGAAGACTACACTAAGAAGACTAGCCAAACAAGGCCTTTGCCTCATTAATGACATTTTGTAATAACTTAGCCTTCTTTAATCTAGGAGTATAACTACTAGACTTAGACATTTCATTTACTTAGATTATGTTGAATTGAGATGAATACTCTAAATTGAGTGATAGTTTGTTTGGTAGTTTAGTGTAGTGCTAATCTAGTGATTAGTGATAGTTAATCATGGTGGATTCCATTGTTGGCTATGAACCCCTTTTCCATTGATTTTCAATAGAGTTGTTCATTTGTGGATTCATTTGGATTACTCTTGGTTGATTATCAAGTAGTATAGGTTTGATCGTAGGAATCAATTAGGAGGGTTTAGGTTTCATATACCTAAGTTTGCCTATAATTCCTTTACTAATTGGGTCTTGCTTTTATCCCTCTATTTCTCATCCCAATTTCTTCACTTCTCACCCCTTAATTTCTTCATTATCTTTGTTTCCGCGTTTTGTTGATTGAACCCGTGTCTTCCACAAGCCGGATCGTATCATCCCCTTAAGGCGAGGCAGGCCCTGTCGCCTTTTGTCGCCGCGCGCCATCCAAAACACTGATTTCCATCAAGCTAAAGGGGTGTGATGTAAATAGCCTACCTTAATGCAAGCATTAGTGGTTGCTTCCGCGCAACCCGTGACCTATAGGTCACACACATAGAGACAACTTTATCATTGCTCCAAGACTCCACTTCTAAGCTAAACGTACTGAACAGTAAAATTGAATTAAATTCCAAGTTTAATAGATTTACTACTATTCTATAACACACTGAAGAATATACAATTATAACACAAATGATTACATTAAGCAATTCCAAACATGAAAAACCTAATGACACATCAACCACATAAATCCTTTATCAAAATAAGAAAGACAACAAATCTACCCTTCTTTTACTTCGAATTCACCTTTTCCCCTATACATAATTTACTTTTACTGTTGCAACTTGTTGTTCTTTGTAACGGCGTTTGAGATAACTTTCTAAAATCTCCATAACGCAAACAAACCTCTTCATTTCCTCTAATTGTCGGCTCAACTCGTCTTCTTTAGCCCTAGCTCGCTCAAGCCGCGCCTTCGTCTCGGCTAACCGGTCATGGAGGTTCTCGACTCGAGCTGCTGGTGAAGTTCGGGTCGAGGTCGGGTCGGTAAAGTCCTCTATTGACGGTAATTGTTGACTGCCGTAGCACATGTTTATTTTTTTCAGATGAAATTTTGGAGTTGTTGTGTCAATGGTTTGGAACGTTTGTGATTAGATGAGAGTTAGGAAAGGTGTAGAGAATCTACGGTGATTATCACTTGCTTAATTTCGACCGTCCGATCCTTACCAAACAATAAAATAGATTCGTCAGAAAATGATAGTTTTAGCTACTCCCTCTGTCTCATATTACTTGTTCACTTTCCCTTTTACATGTCTTTTAAGAGCTCATAAATAAAAATGTATTTTTACTACATTACCTTTATCTCTCTCCAATTAATTGTACTCTAATCAATATTGGCTACCTTAGAAAACAATTAATGTTAAGGGTAAAGTAGAAAAACTTAATTAATTCTATCTTAATTTTGTAAATGGACAAGTATTTGGGACGGATATTTATAGTAATGTGACAATTAATATGAGATGGAGGTAGTATCAAGTGACTCAAATTTGTTTGGGAAATTGCATAAATAGTTGCCCACCAAAATAATAATCTTCACTGTATATTTTTTGTATACCAATGAATAATATACATAATTTATACATTTTTATACATAAAAAAGTATATATCTTTTGTATATTTGACTAGCAAAAATAATTATTTTCGATCGATAGGTCAAATGTGTAACTTGCTCAACTTATTTGGTAAACCTTCTTAGAATGTGAAATTTTTAATATTGAAAATAAGATAGATTACTTGTCACAACAGGTAAAAGGTGATTTGGTGGTGTAAAGTAATTTTACGCTATAATGTATATAACTTAAACTCATAGAATACTAATCAGTTTTTTCCACTATAACATAACACCACCAAGCTCCTCTTCCATTCCTTTCAATTTAGTTGTACCATATAATCCTAATCAAATTTGCAGCGAAGTCATGTGTTCAAACATCAATATTGTGTACCTTGTTCAAATTAAGGGGAGTTGTTAGATTTTTAAAACAAATTGAAGCGGGGAAATGATTTTCACCTATATTATTTTAGTGATACTTTGTTAAACGTTTAAAGAATGCCAACATCTTACCCTCTATTTTTAAATACTGTAGACTTCATGCATATGAGTTTATCGCAAAATCAATTATTGATTTAACTTGTATATGATAAGAATAATAGTATAGAAATATTTTTATTTTTTAGCCCTTTACAATTATTATTTTTAGTTTTATAATCTTTTTACAAGAGATTTTCTTTTTTTACAAATAAGATATTTAAAAAGACTATTTTCTTCTATTCAAATTGTAATAGAGTAAGAGATCTCATTCCCTTCGAACGAATCAGGTTACCTACTATAAAATTGGTTAAAAATACGTTGATGTACTAAAAAGGTTTCATTTTCATACGAATAAGTAAAACTACTATAGTACCCTATATACACTATTTCCAGGAGCCAACCAAGAAAGCAACAAGCAATTTCGACAAAAGTGCGTGGCATCTTGTAAGAAGAATCCTGCAACTTAAATAGCAAAAAAAAAAAAAGTTGAACCAAACTAAGTATAAAAAAAAAAAAAAAAAAAAAACAGAAATAGTATTCACGCATTTCGTGCGTGAAAAGACATATAAAAACTGCAAAAATTTTGTGCGTGAATGGGGTCATCAAAAAAAAAAAGATATTGCGAGTCACGCATGACTTTTGTGCGTTAATGTTGGGGCCTTTTTTTTTTTTTTTTTTTTACATTTTTAATAACGTTTTTTTTCATACTTTGGGCAAAGATTAGTCATGTTTTGAAATCCCAAAATATCAATATTTTATATAAACTTAATATCTTTTTTTGCGTACAATAACCACGGCTCATTACATGAAGTCCACCTAAACGTTTGGATCGTCGTTTAGGTTCTAAAGTACGAAGCAAGTTTTGAAACTTGTAATATTTATAGGGTTTTGATTTAAGTGTTTTATTATATTTGAATGTACAAATTTAAATATTTGATTTAATAATAATTCATCAATACGAGAGGTCTATACTAATTAAAAAATAATTCATTCCATTTAATTACAATACTAATTCAAAGCAATACAATAATAAATTACAACAACTTTACGTACGTGAAAGTGTAACAACTTACAACTAAATATACAACTTACATTAAAATACGTGCGTGAAAGTGGAAGAATATATTTTACCCTTTCACTACGATTTTGTGTGCCTAATGCGCTCGAAAGTGAAAAATATATTTTACCCTTTCACGCACAAAATGTGCGAAAGTGTAAAATATATTTTTCCACTTTCACGCATGTATTTTAAGGTTTAGGTGTACTACTTATTATTGTATTGCTTTGAATTAGTATTGTAATTAAATGGAATGAATTATTTTTTAATTAGTATAGACCTCTCGTATTGGATGAATTATTATTAAATCAAATATTTAAATTTGTACATTCAAATATAATAAAACACTTAAATCAAAACCCTATAAATATTACAAGTTTCAAAACTTGTGGCACACTTTAGAACCCCTAAAACGACGATCCAAACGTTTAGGTGGACTTCATGTAAAGATTATTGTACGCAAAAAAGATATTAAGTTTTATATAAAATATTGATATTTTGAAATTTTAAAATATGACTAATTTTTGCCCAAAGTATGAAAAAAAACGTAATTGGAAAGGTAACGCAAAAAAAAAAAAAAAAAAAAAAAAAAAAAAAAAAAGAGGCCCCAACATTAACGCACAAAAGTCATGCGTGACTACTAATATTCCTTTTTTTTTTGGATGACCCCATTCACGCACAAAATTTAACAAACTGTGTTTTTGCAGTTTGGTCCTTTTGGCGCGTGAATACTATTTCTGTTTTTTTTTTTTTTTTTGTACTAGTTTGGTTCAACTTTTTTTTTTTTGTGCTATTTAAGTTGCGGATTCCTTGTAAGAAGGTTCATAGAGACTACTCCGTAATTTCTATTGACTTTAAATTCAAGTCTTTTTCCAAGTAATTGACATGACATTTTGTCACTTTATATGCCTTTACCTCTATCTATAAAATGATAACACGACACACACACACAAACCACACAACAAGAACCTCACTTCACTCTTCAAATTAAAGCCTCATTCTCCCTTCTTAGTACATTTTCAAACTTAATCTATACACAAATTGATAGTAAAAGAAGAAGAACTCCTACTACTGACATGACAGACTCTACACCATTAATATTAGTTTATGTTCAAACCCTCTTGATTATATCCAACACTGTTAGTGTAATATACCGAGCGTATACTAACAGTCAGTACTCGTTCTTAGCTTTCATCTTATTCGTATATTTCAGTTGCTTCTTGGCCAACTACTTATCGTCTATATATCGAAGCCTTCCATCGAAAAAAGTTTCATTGGAGAAGAATTTGTTGGGATTTACTATATGGTTCTTGATTTCTTCCATTACTTTTGGGTTTGTTTATCAACTTTATCCACTTTTTGGATTTTTGGCTGGTCTTCCTATTTATGTGATAGCCATAATTAGCAGTGGAATTATGTTTTATGACTATGTTATTTGTGATTATCAAGATGAAGATGATGGTCATAATTGGAAGTGCTTTGGTAGCAATGAACCTATGAAGAGGAGTTATTGTGAAGAAAAATGGGAGGTCATTAGGGAAAAAGTTTGAGTTTCTAGAAAGTTACAAAAATGTACACTGTATGCTAAATTACCTATCCCGGAGTTATTGTATGCAACATTATAATTTCCAAAATTAATATTAGAAAGGCATTTATAAGTAAGTAAATGAACTCAAGGCTCTTTAAATCCCAATAATCATTAAATAACAAATAAATAGGTTAATAAAGATGGAAATTAAACAATTTATTTTTTTAAGAGAACAACAATAGCAACAATGACCAAATTAATGGCAAAAGACATCAAAACCCCCCCGAACTATACCCGAAAAGTCGATATCACACCTAAACTATACTAACGACCTATTACACACCTTAACTTAGTAAAACTGAATTAAACTACCCCCTCGACAGGACCAAAACTCCCAATCGGTGAATGTCGGGCAACACTAAATCCCGAGATGAAGCCACGTATTAAATGAACTAATTTATTTTATAATCACGTCATAATAATATATTTAAAATAATTAAGCCATTTTAATACCCAAACCCATTTTTAACCCCCATACCCATTTTAACACCCCAAAACCCGTTTCATCACCCTAACCCACCCAAACCCACACACGACGCCCAAATGTAGAAAATCAAACGACAAGACACAAACAACAAATCGTTCAATATTCGTCCTAAATCATTTATTTTTATAGTTTACTCCGCTCAATATTGTCGGATTTCATACGGCTTTTTAGTTTTTCTTCATCGTAAACCTTTAATCGAAGTGTTGGTGATTGTCCTAACTTGGACGATTCCAAGTTGGGTTTTTTGTTGACGTTTGGAGGGCAAAAATAATTTGTGCTACTAAAAGGTTAGTCCATTGTCTCATTTTGTTTCGTATTGTGCGATTAGAACTAGGGTTTTTTTTTCGTCTTTAATTTTTCTACAAATTTACGGTGTGCAAATGACCGGGTAAATGCTTGAAAATGTAAATGTCAATTTGGTTGTTGTGTATTTCATTGACTATGAAATTGAAGTATTTGTCGTTTTCGTGGAAATATGTCTTATGAACCGATTACTTTGCGATTTTTACCATGGTGGTAATTTAACGACCGGGCAAAAAACCCTACGTTGGTGGACAAGAATCGAATTTACACGTATGGATTTAGATAGATTTTGTTACTTTGAATTGCTTGATTGTGTGAAAGAATTAGGTATGACCTGATAAATGCACCATTTATGTTAAATTTATCGATAGTGTGGTATTGGTAGAAATCAAATCGATAGGATACAACTTAGGGTACTCCGTGTTTGGGGGATGGGGATATTTTGGAGGCTTTTGTGTGTCACATGGTTGAAGAGCCCTAGGTGGTCCCACCCTTATTAGAATATGTAACCCATGTGGAGGAGGAAAGTGATGTTTCTTTTGATAAAGTGACTGGTCAAGACTTTGGGGGTAGTGGTGTTCCATCTTTTGATGCATTTGATCGATTTAGAGCCATTCAATGAACCTCCTTTTGAACCAACTCAAAAATGCTTACCTCTCTCCAACCTAACTCTCCAAGTTCTCGTCCCTTGTACTCTCCAACTTTTGACAATACTTTTGAATCAAACCTTGCTTCTAATACTATCACACTGTGCATCAAATCCTCGCCCCTAATACTACTACCGAACCAAATCTCGCCCCTAATACTCGTACGCATCAAATCCTACCCCTACTTTTTCTGAAACTGGTAGTGATTTAGATTCATACCTAGATGGATTGTTTGATGAAGGAGAAGTACATAGTGAGAGTGATGTAGATGAGGAGCTAAGGGGTTTTAGGGAGGAAGAGAGAGCTGGAAAAAGAAAAAGAAGGAAGAGGGGTGAAAGAGCTCCCTGTTCACCGAACATGTTAAGTTAGGTTCGGGACCAAAGGGCCGGATGTGGGGTATGATGAATGCTGAAGGTGCTAATAGAGACACCATGGAAGGTAAGTTGGCGGTGATGAGCCTTATTACCCTCGGATGAAGGCCAGTTTTGGGGGCGATCCGGATGACATATCGATGATGATGAAGGAGTAGTTGAACAAAGAGTAAAAGCAAAAGAAGGAAGTTGACAAACGAGTTGTGTTTGATAAAACCTCCAAGAAAATAGTGTGGGAAACGGGCCTCCAATTTGAAAGTGTTAATGAATTTGCAGCTTGCGGTTACCAAGTATGCGGTCCATGAGCATGTTGCCATTGAAAAATGTATTAATGAACTACAAGGGTAAGGGTTAGGTGTGTAGAGGGTTGTCCTTGGCTTTTATTTGCTAGTCTTGACTCTAGGACTAACAACTTTGTGGTGAAGACCTATAATCCAATTCACATGTGTGACCCTACCAATAGGAACAAGCTTTGCAATACCAAATTCTTATCTAGTCACTATAATGAGAGAATAAAGGAACAACCAAACATTAGGATTTTTGAGTTGCAGCTCATTAAGAAAGAGTTGGATCTTTATGTTGGTACCGTGTGTAGAAGAGCAAGAAACAAGGTTTTAGGCGAGTTGAGGGGTGACCATGTTTTGGAGTTTGGGAGGATTTTAGATTATAGGGATGAGTTGTTAAGATCAAATCCGGGTAGTACATGTGTAGTTAGGCTTAGTGATGAGACATTTGAAGGTGGAAAAAAAATGTTTAGAGGATTCTACATATGTTTTGATGCAATGAAGAAGTCATACTTAGTGGTTGTAGGAAGTGCATTGGTTTGGATGGTTGCTTTTTAAAGGGAATCTCAAAAGGTCAATTACTTGTTCTTTGTTTGTAAAGATGGAAACAATCGAGATGATACTTGGCACAGGCGGTAGTTGAGGTTGAGAACAAGCACAATTGGACTTGGTTTATCGAATTTTAAAGGAAAGATCTTGGTGGGAGATGGGACGGACATGGCTGTTATAACAGATATGCAGAAGGTAAGATTTAAGTGTTGAATTCACTCCATTTCATAACTCTTTACCATAATGTTCTTTTACTTTACTAACTGAAAGGTGGAGCAAGGTTTACATGAAATATACCACAAAGTGTGACATTATAGACAACAACATGGCTGAATGTTTCAACTCTTGAATCTTGTTTGCAAGGCACAAGACATATTGTAATAACTATGCTTGAAGAAATAAGAGTCAAAATGATGAAGAGAATAGGACGGATGAGGGAGTTTTGTGACGGTTGGATTCATGACTTTTCTCGATGGCATTGAAAGTTCGACGAAACATCTTGCAAGGTCTATGAAATGCGATATTGAATGGAATCCGATACGAGGATATGAGGTTGTTGAAGGTCATTTTAGACATATTGTGGATCACCTAGATAAACTTGTTCTTGTAGAGGCATGGATGTTGAAAGGCATCCCATGTCCTCATGCAATTCTTGCTCTTCACCACAAGAGGTTGAACCCAATGGATTACATTTCTCGGTGGTATTCTAGAGATACCTATGAAGACATATAGCTACTTTATTCAGCAGATTCTAAACTTGAAGATGTGGCCACCATCACAAATCCTCTTTGTTATACCACACAGTGAGGAAGATGCCGGCCAGGCCTAAGGCTGTTAGGAGGAAAGAGGCAAGTGAATCCAAAAAAACGGAAAAGCGTGTCCAAAAGGGGGTTGAAATGACATGCGGTAAGTGTCATACCCGAGGTCATAATAAGGAAATGTCTTAGAGATCCTATGCAATCTTGTGCCCAAGTCTGTACAATCTTTTGGCCAAGTGCTGCTGCAAATCTTGCCCAAATTCGATTTAAAATCTTGTGAAATCTATAGCTAATCTTGTGAAATCTGTTCTGAAATCTTTGGTTCGATTACAAATCTTTAACAATCTGTGCAAGTGTGGCAGCCCAAGTTCAAGTCATTGCCCTTTGGTAGAGGAAGGGTAGGCCGAAGGGATCAACCGAAAAGGTAAATAATTTCACATTCTTCATGTGATTCGGTGTTGAACTAGTTGCTAATATTTTGGTATAATTTGTAGAGTGTTGCTACTAAAAGGCCAAAGATGGTTGGAATGGGAGTGTTGCACACACAAAGTGGAGCAAGCGCTCATCAATGTAAGACTGTTCTATGTTTAACAATTAAATAACATTTTAAATTAAGTACCACTAACAAGTAGTTCTATTCATTTGAGCGGCTGGATTGCCTAGTGAAAGGGTTCGAAGCATCAAATCTAGTGCGGTTGTCCAGTGAAGCTGAAGACAAAGCAAGTGGTGGTGTGAAATGGCAAGGAAGACAAGCTATGACCTCCGTGCGGCTTGACAAGGAAGGAACAAAAAGCGAGAGTCAAACCAGGACTAAAGCTGACACAAATGAGCCAAGGCGGCTGCTTGCCTTGTGAATTTGACCATTCTATCTCTCTTGATTGTTTTTGGTATTGGCCCTTTGTGAATTTGTTTATGTAGTTTTTTAAATACTTTGTTTAGGTAATTTGCAGGATCGCATTTGGTTAGGGTTACCTACAGGCAAAATACATCAAATCTATATTTTGGGTACAGTTTAAGTTGTGATTTGATGTATTTTGCCTTAACTATATGTAGTGTTTTGGTAGATATGACTGCATTTAAGTTTGTTTTAGCATTGTGTTGCACTTGAATTAATGAAATTTGTCGTGATGCTCTTTAACGTTAGTTCTTGTCTATGTAAAGTCACTCTCTTTTGATCAATGGGTATCACATTTGTGTGCATTTAACGTTAGTTCTTTAGCCTTAATTGTTGGCAGTTTTGTTAGCCTTAATTGTTGGCAGTTTTGTCATTTTTTTGCACGGATTGCCCTTCGTTTGGGGTGGTCTTTAAATTTTGCCCCTCAAATTTGTGGTCTTTAAATTTTACCCTTCATATCTGCATCCAAGATACAATCTTTAAAAAAAAAGTTAAAGTTAGTTATGCCGGATCCGGCATAACTAAAAGTCGCCCTCAAGACAAAGTTTGCCCCCTCGTGCAGACTTTTAGTTAAACATAACTAAAAGTCTGTGGGAGAAATACAAAATTTAAATTTTGCCTTATAAGGCAAACTTTTTTTTTTTTTGTTGAAAGTCTATTTTATTCCATCCAAAAACTTTTACAAGACAAAGTTAAAGCCATACCAACAAATACCACATCCTTTTGTGATGGAGCATTCAAAAGAAGGTTGGGAAAATGTTTCTTGGTGCCCCTCGAAGACAAAGTACTGCCCCCTCCGGCAGACTTTTAGTTAAACATAACTAAAAGTCTCACGGAAGGGCACTCAAAATTTAAATTTTGCCTTATAAGGCAAACTTTTTTTTTTTTGTTGAAAGTCTATTTTATTCCATCCAAAAACTTTTACAAGACAAAGTTAAAGCCATACCAACAATCGTACCCACGATCCTTTTGTGATGGAGCATTCAAAATAAAGATGGGAAAATGTTTCTTGGAGTGCCGCCTAGAGAAGATGCAATCGGTGGCACTTGAATGCCAAATTTCTAAAGTCTATCAACAATTGCTAACTACTTTGTATTGCAGGCAAAGTGTGAATTTGTATACGGGATGGACATTTGGTTGCGAGATAATACTTTTCCATGTAACTTTGGTTTATATGCTTGAAAAAATACATATATATATGCTTCAAGGCAAAGTTTGCCCATAAGGCATAAGTATGCCCCATCGGCATAAGTTTGGTAAATCCTTAATAAGTTTATGCCGATGGGGGCATACTTTTAAAGAACAAACTTTTATGCGGATCATAAACTTGTGAAGGAATTATCAAAGTTATGTTTTAACCAAAGATACTTATGCCAAGTCGCCCATAAGGCATAAGTATGCGGTAAGATAACTTTGATATTTCCTTCACAAGTATGCGGGTCCCAAGATAGCGAAATTTAAACTTGCCTTGCGAATTTTTTTAAAATTTTATTGCGCGTGGGTTCGAATAATCGATTTTGTTCGGTTTTGGTCAAGTCTTGGTACACTTTTTGAAGTCATTGTACTCGTTTTCGGAATTCAAGATTTTGACCATTTCCTTTGGCTTCTTTAAGTGAGGTGGTTGGTGGTTAATGCTTCACCCAAATGCCTTCTTATTAAATCATACTTCTTCCACTAATTCTCATTACAACCCCTCAAACCAAAATGACTACCATCCTAACAACATTTGAGAAGAAGTAAACAAAATCATACGTGGACAAGGATGACTTCATATTTCCTTTCCATACTTTCGAATTTCTTCCAAACCATGACCGTGAAGCGGTTGTTCTTCACACAATGCTCACGCCTACTATATGCAATATAAAGTGGGTGCATATAAGCGTCTTTGCCAAGGATGGAAGGCGTTTGTTGATGACAACGACTGCAAAGAGGAAATGTTTTGGAATTTCAAGCTTGCGAGGTCAGCGGGCGCATATGCTTCTTCGTTAATAAGAAGGCACCGGAGATCGTAATCATAGAATAGGTCTCTTTATTTATTTTCATGTTTTATGCCTTCGATTAATGAAAGTTCTTTCAATGTTAAATGAAATGTTGTCACTGTTATATGCCTTATACTTACTAATTTTGAGACGCAATTGCACAAGACTAAGAATTGCACAACAACAACATTACCCAACATTGCCATTTCATTTCACAAAATTCCAACACTAACAAGTTGTTTACAACACTAACAAGTGCAATGCCGCTAACGACATGCCAAACTACAACAAGAGCTTAGGGCAACTTCATTGAAACACCTCTAAAAAAAAAAAGTTTTGAAATAGAAAACTTACTACTACAATACAAATACACAATAATGAAATCAAAAGAACTTTCTCCCTTTTCTTGGACTTAGCCAACTTACTCTTCCACTTCTTCTCTTTTCCTTCATCTTCTTAATGTCTTCTCCAAAATTTTCTAGTTGAATTTCTATGTTGTTCATATCAATTTTGCTTTCCACGGAGTTTGTTGACGAGAGAAGGCTTGTAATCATCTTTTCCAAAAGACTCCAATGATGCTTCAAGTTCACCAATTCTTCCCACCAATTTAGGAATAACAAATTTGGATCTTGGATCAATGTCAGCATCCTTCCAAAGATAAAAATCACATGATCTAGCACCCTAAAATGTAATAAAATGAATTAAAAACAATCAGTCTTTCAACTTTTCAAAGGCAAATTCACTTCTTCAAAGTTCAATTTTTGAAATAAAATTCACTTACACCATAATATGGACAACTCCAATATCTTCTACCGGGGTTCTTGGGGTCCAAGAAGTCAACAATGGCAAAAGAAATCCATGTTTGCATCGCACATCTTTCAACTCATGATCATCCTCTTGCTTACAAAACTTACTTAAGCCTATTTTAGCCATTGTATAACAATCTTTAACGAGAAAAAAGAACAAAAAAAAATCAACTTAACAAGTGCTCCATACGAAATTAAAAGACTGAGACAAATGCAAAAAAAAAAAAAAAGAGACAGAAAACGGGCAAAATACAGTAGAACAAGCTAAATAAAGTTGAACTTAGTTACCTTTGATTCAAAAACAACTGGTCTTTTGCTCCGATTTGGGCGTGTTCTTCACCAAATTTAGGAGAGTTGCTGGCCTAGGGTTCTAAACGGGTATGGTAAATGTGGGTGGGTGAAGTAAATGTAGGGTGGATGAAAATGGTGTGAACGGTAATGTTAATTAGGTTTTAGCAAGTTATTTTCCATTTTTTTAAAATTATACGCCCTTTTAACGGCTCAACGCGCTCAAAAATGTGGATAATAACGCGCCTGAGTTTTGGTCTGTCGAGGGGTAGTTTAATTCATTTTTACTAAGTTAAGGTGTGTAATAGGTCGTTAGTATAGTTTAGGTGTGATATCGACTTTTCGGGTATAGTTCGGGGGGGTTTCGATGTCTTTTAATTTGAGCACCCCAAAGCATGGAACATGGATGGAGTTATAGTATTAGGGAGGGGGCCTAAACAGATTCCTAAATTTTATATTTGTATTAAAAAATTCATTAAATATGTATAAATATTTAATTAAGAACTCATTAACTAATAACGGGATAGATTATGTAGCAAATTAGAAACTCATAAATTTCAAATGTTTGATCTTAAAAACATTTTGCAAAATGAGCTTGCTTAGGAAAGTTGTCTTGTACTAAGTTTTTTCGCTTGGACCTCATCAATAAGTCCAAAAAAAAGGTCCATCCCTTTCTATTAAATTACATATTGTTGTAAGTTGGATGTCGTTGGATGCCCGCCAAATACTTGGGCACCAAGTATGTGTGGCCACCAAGGAATAATTTGGTGGCCACCAAGTTCATTTATTTCCTCCTATAAATAGGAGTGTGTTTTCTTGTATTAGACACACCAAAAAAACAAGAAGTGAAATATAAAGTTTCCCCCCTTTCTCTAAAGCTTTTCTTCTTTGCAATTATTTAGTTTTATAACACGTTATCAGCACGAGCCTCTGTCATCTTGAGCAAATCCTTTGAAAGCCCCGAAGGTATCAACTTTCTTTTTCTTAATTAATGGCAAATCTTTCTAAATGTGAATTTGTTGCCTTAGATATATCGCAAAAAGCTACTGTCTTGGGTTCTTGATGCGAAATTCATCTTGATGCGATGGGTCCGGCGACACCATTAAAGATGAAAATCGGCATCGAATCAAGACCGTGCCAAGGCAATGATATTCCTTCGCCATCACCTTGATGAGAGCTTGAAAATGGAATATCTCACTGTTAAAGATCCTCTTATGCTGTGGAATAATTTAAAGGATAGATATGACCACCTGAAGATGGTTGTGCTTCCACAAGCACGTTTTGATTGGATCCATCTGAGGCTACAAGATTTTAAATCTATTTGGGCGTATAATTCTGTCATGTTTAAAATTATTTCTCAGTTGAAATTATGTGGTGAAAATATCACTAATCATGACATGCTAGAGAAAACATTCTCCACTTTTCCTGCCTCAAGTATGCTCCTGCAGTAGCAATATCGAGAGATGAAGTTCAAGAAATATTCTGAACTAATCTCACATCTTCTAGTGGTTGAACAACATAATCAATTATTAATGAAAAATCATGAAAGCTGACCTACTGGTACTGCCCATTCCCTGAAGTAAATGAGACAAATTTTCGCCATTCTAGGCATGGAAGAGGTCATGGCCCCAGTCGTGGTCATAGCTGTGGTCGAGGAAGAAATTTTAATCATGATTCTCGATTTGCACCAAATAATACCCTTCGCCACCAGCAGTGTAAAAGGAAGGATGAAAAGCATGAAGTTGTGCGAAAGAAAGATTCAGAAAATAAATGCTACCGATGTGGAGGAATAGGCCACTGGTCACGTACCTGTCGTACACCAAAGCATCTAGTTGAGCTTTATCAAGCCTTCCTAAAAAAGGCAGAAAAGAATGCCGAAGTAAATTTTATTTCTGAAGATAATGTTGAGCCCATGCATCTAGATGTGGCAGATTTCTTTGAACTCCCTGAAGAAAAAATAGATCATCTGATCGGTGATGAATATGTAATAGTTTAGATAATTTCATCCATGTTGTTACTATTAGTTATAATAGTTATGTTTCCATAGTTATGTAAATAAAGTTTGTGTAATGCTTTGTTTAATAGTAATATCTACTTTCATGTTCACTTTGTCTATTCTTTTATTTTGAAGAATATATGGAAATTTCTCAAATTTTGTTTGGATCAATGACCAATCATGAAGATATTTGTGTGATTGATAGTGGAACAACGCATGCTATATTCAAAGATGAGAAACACTTTTCTCACTTGCGTAGGAAAAAGGAAAATATTAATACAATTTTACGGCAATTCAAAATTAATTGAAAGCTCCGGAAGAGCTTATTATATTTCTACCTAAGGACGAAACTTGTTTTAGAAGATACATTATTCTCTTCTAAATCCCCAAGAAACTTGTTAAGTTTCAAAGATATCCGCCGTAATGGATATCACATTGAGACATTAAACGAAATAAATGATGAATATCTTGCCATTACAAAGAATGTCTCAAGACGTAAATATGTTTTGGAGAAATTACCAACTTGTCTTCTTCGGGTCCATTATGCGAGAAATTAGTACAATTGAAGCACACTCGATCGTAAACTAAGAAGTTTAATGATACAAGTACTTTTGTGCTTTGGCATGACCGAATAGGTCACCCTGAATCAATAATGATGAGACGAATTATTGAAAATTCAAATGGGCATCCATTTAAGAACCTGAAGATTCTTGAAAGTGGTGAATTTTCATGTACTGCTTATTATCAGGGTAAATTGATAGCTAAGCCATCACCAATGAAAGTTCACATTGAATCCCCTGCCTTTCTAGAGCGTATACATGGGGATATATGTGGACCTATCCATCCACCTTGTGGGTCATTCAGATATTTTATGGTCATAATAGACGCATCTTCAAGATGGTCTCATGTGTGCCTCCTATCGTCTCGCAACCTGGCGTTTGTGAAATTATTGGCACAAATAATACGCTTAAGGGCACAGTTTTCGGATTATCCCATTAAGGCTATACGCCTCGATAATGCCGGAGAATTTACGTCTCAATCTTTTGATGATTATTGTTTGTCGAGCTTGGGATAAAAGTTGAACATCGTAGCTCATGTTCATACCCAAAATGGCCTTGCCGAGTCATTTATTAAACAACTACAATTGATAGCAAGACCACTACTTATGAAAACACGGTTGCCCACTATCGCCGGGGTCATGCTATCTTACGCAAAGCATCTCTTATTTGTCTCAGACCGTCTCATTATAATAAATACTCCACATCACAATTAGTATTTGGTCATGAACTAAATATTGCTCATCTCCGAATCTTTGGTTGTGCTGTATATATGCCGGTAGCACCACCACAACGCTCTAAGATGGGCCCCCAAAGAAGGTTAGGAATATATGTTGGGTTTGAATCACCCTCTATTATTTGCTATCTTGAGCCATTGACCAGAGATTTATTCACTGCTTGATTTGTAGATTGTCGATTTGATGAAACAAATTTTCCACAATTAGGGGGAGAGAGAAAAGAAATCAAAAGAGAGATTGTGTGGAGAGTTTCATCACTATCTCATTTTGATCCACGTGCCCCCATATGTGAACAAGAGATCCAGAAGATCATTCACTTGCAAAAAATAGCAAATCAAATGCTAGACGCATTTCTCGATTTGAAAAGGATAATTAAGTCACATATCCCTGCAGACAATGTGCCTATCCGAATTGATGTCCCAAAGGAACAATCTACTAGTGTCATAGCCTCTGAATCTCATACACGCCTGAAGCGTGGTAGGCCACTGGGTTCTAAGGATAAAAATCCTAGAAAAAGAAACACGAAAAAGATCAAAATGACACTGTGAAAGAATATCATGAAGGTATTCAAAATCTGATTAATATTGATACTCCTGAAGATATTAGGGAACCCGAGACTCAAGTGAGTAGAGAACTATCATTGAGTTCTTCTGGTGATGGGATAGATTTGAATCGATCGAAGATTATGGTGGATAATGTTTTTGCATATAATGTTGCACTGAATATTATGAAAGACATTGAGGATCAAGAACCTCAATCTGTCGAAGAATGTCGACGAAGATATGATTGGCCAAAATGGCAAGAGGCAGTTCAATCAGAATTGAATGCACTTGCCAAACGTCAGGTTTTTGGACCGGTAGTCCAAACGCCTAATGGTGTAAATCCAGTTGGCCACAAATGGATCTTTGTGAGAAAAAAGAATGAGAGAAATGAGATTGTGAGATACAAGGCACGCCTTGTTGCACTAGGATTCTCTCAAAGACCCGGTATCGACTATGAAGAAACATATTCACTCGTTATGGATGGCATAACATTTCGATATCTCATCAATTTAGCTGTACATGAAAACCTTGAAACACATCTGATGGATGTGGTTACAGCTTACCTTTATGGCTCACTTGGTAATGAAATCTATATGAAAATTCTTGAAGGATTTAAAATGCCTGAAACAATTAGTTCAAAGTCTCGGGAGATGTATTCAATCAGATTACAAAGATCATTGTATGATCTAAAACAATCAAGGCGCATGTGGTACAATCGCCTCAGTGAGTACTTGGTAAATGAAGGTTATGTAAATGATGCCATTTGTCCATGTGTTTTTATTAAGAAAACAAAATCAGAGTTTGTTATAATTGTTGTTTATGTTGATGACATAAACCTAATTGGAACTCCAGAAGAGCTCCAAAAGGCGACTGAATATTTAAAGAAAGAATTTGAGATGAAAGATCTCGAAAAAACAAAACTTTGTCTTGGTTTGCAGGTTGAACATTTAGCAGACATGATCTTTATCCATCAATCTGCTTATACCAAAAAAGTTTTAAAATGACTTTACATGGACAATGCGCATCCTTTAAGTACTCCAATGGTTGTTCGCTCACTTAAAGTGAGTAAAGATCCGTTCCGACCTCAGGAAGAAAATGAAAAGCTTCTTGGTCCTGAAGTACCATATCTTAGTTCAATTGGTGCACTTATGTATCTTGCTAACACTACAAGACCTGACATAACGTTCTCTGTTAATTTGCTAGCAAGATATAGCTCTTTTCCTACACGAAGACATTGGAACGGAGTTAAGCATATATTGCGATATCTGAAGGGAGCTAGCGATATGGGTCTGTTTTATACTAACAAAGGTAGTACAGGTCCTGTTGGTTATGCAGATGCAAGTTATTTATCTGATCTACATAAAGCTCGATCTCAAACAGGCTATCTGTTTACATGAGAATCTTGTTATATCATGGCGATCCGCAAAAAATGTCCATTGTTGCTACTTCTTAAAATCTTCGAGATAATCGCTATTCATGAAGCAAGTAGAGAATGTGTGTGGTTGAGATCAGTGATACATTTCATCAGAGAAAGATGTGGCTTGAAGTGTGATACAAAAATACCCACAGTATTATATGAAGATAATGCTGCATGCATAGCTCAATTAAAAGGAGGTTTCATAAAAGGAGATAGAATGAAGCACATTTCACCAAAGTTATTCTTCACACATGATCTCCAGAAGAATGGTGATATTGATGTGCAACAAATCCGTTCAAGTGACAATCCTGCAGATTTGTTCACCAAATCTTTGCCAACTTCAACTCTTGAGAAGATGATATTCAAGATTGGAATGCAAAGACTCCGACATCTGAATCTTGGTCTTCATCAGGGGGAGTGAAATACGCGTTGTACTCTTTTTTGCTTAATCAAGTTTTGTCCCATTGGGTTTTCTTGGTAAGGTTTTTAATGACGCAGCTTTTAAAGCGTATTACTAGATATGTGTACTCTTTTTCCTTCATTAGGATATTTTTTTCCCACGGGGTTTTTAATAAAGTTTTTTCTTAATAAGGTTTTAACGATGACATCATCTAATTGATGCCCACATCTAAGGGAGTGTTGTAAGTTGGATGTAGTTGGATGCCCACCAAATACTTGGGCACCAAGTATGTGTGGCCACCAAGTTGTCCCTTATGGCCACCAAGTTCACTTATTTCCTCATATAAATAGGAGTGTGTTTTCTTGTATTAGACACACCAAAAAACAAGAAGTGAAATATAAAGTTTCCCCCCTTTCTCTAAAGCTTTTCTTCTTTGCAATTATTTAGTTTTATAACACATATTACATGCTAGTGGGGGTCCCGGGCCCAACATAAAGAAAATTATACTACTTTCTCTGTCTCAATTTACGTGGCATTATTTCCTTTTTAATATGTCTCAAAAAGAATGTCATTTTTCACAATTTAACTTTATGAGATGATTTACAACCACATATTTATATAAAGCTGGTTTTGAACCACACATTTCAAAAGTCTTCTTTTCTTTCTTAAATTCCATGCCAAGTCAAATGGTGCCACATAAATTGGGACGGAGGGAGTATTATTTATGAATTTTGTAATTTAAATACATAATTCAGCCAACAAATATTGAATCCACGTTAATCCCTATATGTCCCTGATCAAAGATAAATTTCTAAGATAAAATGGTAACTAACTTCTTACTCCAAATTGACTTTCATTGATTGTGTAGATTAAGTATATTTTCGTAAAGAAGAATTCTTTTTGCGATATAATCATGTACAATAATTTATTTGTTCGAAATTCGTATTTTTTTGTCTCTTTATAATATGCGATGCATAATTTATCCCCACTTTATTTGTTTTAGTGCAATGACTATTTATTTCAACGATTTATCTCCAATTTTATATTGTTTTAGCCAAAGTAGAGGCACAAATGTAAAAACAGTATGTTATAGTAGCTCAATCCTTCATTATTCTCTACCTCTTGTGTTTTACCAACCGACTTTGTTTCATAACATTGTGTTAATCATTCACAAATTTTATGAGTAGTAAGAAAAGTTTGTCTGGTTCTTTGTATAGCTTAAGAATTTATTGAGCATAAAAAAATGTTGAAGTGCCAGGAAATATATCATTATTAGTGATATTATAATGATATCACTAAAAATGTTGAAGTGCCAGGAAATATATAAAATATAATTATTAGTGATATTATAATGATATCATTAAAAAGTTGAACTCATAAGCAATGTTTATTAATTTAATCTTAAGTAGCAGATTGTGTAATTTAATCATTCTATCCTAAAGTAATAAACATTGCTTTTGAGTTCATCCCTTTTGACCTCAAATTATCTCTAACATAGCAACAACTGTAATTAACTTGTGCACACGTAAAAGCATTTTAACTCAAAAAAAAAAAAAAAATAGAAAAAGAAGATTTCACCCAAAAAAGCCATGTAGAGGGAGAATGTAAATATTTATACGTGTTTTACTAAAAGTGATAGAGAGAGCAAAGCGGCTGGGCAAGTGGGGTCCATGGTATCAGAAATCAAAGGCCAGGAATTAAGCGTCAAATGGGTCCACGCAGCTTTGACCTTAATTTTCACAAGCCTGGGGGGTTCAAAAACTATATATAAAAAAAAAAAACGCCCAAGTACTCAACATCTACTATATATACATAAAAAAAAAAATTAATCCTGTATATACACTGTAATTTTTCGCTGAGGGGGTTCGGAATCCCCTGGAGCCTACCTAGCTCCACCCCTGGTCCCACATTTTCAGAAAGGTGTCTTTGTATTCCTGAGGGACAAATTAGTCCACGGATTCAAAAATTTGTACAAAGAGGCAAACTTTTACAATAAGATCTTTTGTCACTTTTTTACGATAAAATCTTTTCACACTATTTTGGCCATACTTTTTCTTCTAAATAGAATAAATTCATATGACTATTTAGGTCAAATTTAATAAGTTATGCTTACTTAATGTCATTTCTATCTTTTCTTCTCAAAGTTTATCTTAATTTAAAATTATATTCCTGAGGGACAAATTAGTCCACGGATTCAAAAATTTGTACAGCAGCAGCAGTAACTACTTTTTACAATAAGATCTTTTTGCCACACTATTTTGGCCATAATGGCCCAAATGAGATAAATTCATATGACTATTTAGGTCAAATTTAATAATTTATGCTTACTTAATGTCATTTCTATCTTTTCTTCTCAAAGTTTATCTTAATTTAAAATTATACAATAGAGTTTTAATTGATTTTTTTACATAAGTGTGTAGCTAAATCCAAATTCAAATTGGTGTCCCAATTTAGCTTTTTCTCTACTTTTATAACCAATTAAATTACTCTATGTGAAATTACTAAAATAACCCCCCGTGACCCAAATGGAATAAATGAAATGTTAGGATTTTCATGTAAATTCACATGTACCCGACGCACCTCTCTTTCTGGCTTATTAACAGCAGTAAAAGTAAAAGTAAAAGTAAAAGTAAAATAAAGTAATATGTCATGCATTGCAGTGTCATTGAATGTGGTGGAGCTCATTAAACTTTTCAAAAATTGACACGTAACACATGTGGTTAGTTGGGCCTTGGTCTCTAATTTCCTCAACATATTTTCCATTTGAAGATGGTGATGGGTAAATATTTATCAATACCCAAGTTTATATATAGAGCGTGTAAACATGTTATTTAATGAGGTGATAATTTATATTTATTTATCTATTTATTATTATTATTATTATTAAATACTAAAATTCTATGTATAAATACATGTCATATACTCCCTCTCTTCCTTTTTACTTGGCCTTTGTGCTAAAAATAAAATTATTCGTTTTACTTGTTCATTTTTTCAATTTAAGAGGTTTTTTTTTAATATTATCCTTATCATTAAATAACTATATAAAGTACAAATAATTAAACTTAGATTTTTAAAGCATAATTAATAAGATTAATTAAATGAAATAAATTACTAATAAATTCTTTTTAAGAGAAATGTCATGTAATATAGGACAAGTAAAAAAGGAACTGGGGGAAGTATTTGTTAACTTAATGTAAAAATCAAATACATATAAGATTCTACCTTTGTGAGAGGGTAAATATAACTCACTATTAAATAACGTGTAATAATATGTTCTTCTTTTATATGCAAAATAAACCAATCAATATTTGATTAAGTTATTCTAGGTAAAATTTATTCCCATAAAAATCTATAAGAACTTATAATAATAAGATAAAAAGAGATTAAAACATATTACGGTATTGGACTCGTCTTTGGCACGGACCATCATCCCCTAGTATTATATACAGGAATTTGATTATCTAAGTGAAAACCTTAAGCAATAATAGAGTCGTTTATAGCCGTTATAAAATAATTTATAAATGTTACAATATAGAACTCATATATTATTATATAACAAGGAATATTAGAAATGATGCAATGAAATCGACAGATTAGAATTTAGAAGAACGGTTGCATAAATTATTATTCTTTTAAAAAGGGGGGAGAAAATAGAGGAAAAGAGGATTGACTTTAATAAAAAGTGAATTGGCAAAACCTCCGTTTTTGACGTCTGTCAATTTTATACTTATTTGAGACGAATAAGTTATATATGGTACGGTGTAAACTATTTATATAATTTGGTCATTTAAAAGGTAATAACATGTAATGATCCATTTAATAGCATCGTTTGGTAACTTAAGATTAATGATACGTAATATATTTTAATAAATTAAATTATATTGATAGTGCAAAAAATCTATCCATTATTCGTGTATAAAATTTAAAATCATTTAATAAATAGACATTGGATGATATTATAAGTTTTGCTAGCTCAGGTGCTATTTGCTTATAAGTTCTATGCACTTACATTATCAGATCATCTAAAAGGTAATGACAACTAATTCTCTCTCTATCTATATATTAACTGTTATAAAATAAGAAAAATACTTTCTATAACAGATCAAAATACATTGATAATATGTGTAAAAATGCATGTATATAATTATTTACCCTATTCCTCTTGTGGAAAGTAGGTCATTTCCATGAACCCACCAAGAAGCAACAAGCACAACTTCAACTATAAACGAGACATCTTCCAAGAGAGTTCTAGGAAAATTCCCCACAACGACTCCCATACTAAAGTTTGTTCCGTTATTCTTTATTACCTCTATATATAAATACACACACACACACACACACACACATACACACCACAAGAACCTCACTTTAGTCTTCAAATTAAAGTCTCTTTCTCTCTTATTACATTTTCAAACTTCATGTTTACACCAATCAAGAGCAATCGTCATTGCTATGGAAGTAGTAAAAGAAGAAAAAACCCTCCTCCTCCAATGACAACCTTTACACCATTAACATTACTTTGTGTTCAAACCTTCTTGATTATATTCAATTTTATTGGTATAATATACCGAGCATATTCTAACCACCAGTACTCTTTCTTAGCTTTCATCATATTCATATACTTCAGTTACTTCTTGGTAAACTACTTATCGTCTATATATAGAAGCCTTTTACCAAAGAAAAATAAGTCATTGGAGAAGAATTTGTTGGGATTTGCTATATGGTTCTTGATTTCTTCAATTATTTTTGGGTTTGTTTATCAATTTTATCCACTTTTTGGATTTTTGGCTGGTCTTCCTATTTATATGATAGCCATAATCAGTAGTGGAGTTATGTTTTATGACTATGTTATTTGTGATTATCAAGATGAAGATGGCGGTCAAAATTGGAGGTGCTTTGGTAGCAACGATCATATGAAGAGGAATTATTATGAAGAAAAATGGGAGGTCATTTGGGAAAAAGTTTGAGTTAGTAGAAAACTACGAAGAATATTTTTAAGATAATAGGTGTGAATTCAATTCTCTATGTCCACATCTTATTCATTCTTGATCCTTCAATCGTAGTAGAATTTCTTTTAAGAATGTTTCTTGTAATTAGAGTATCGATCTGCATTTTTGCATGAGACTTAATTTTTCTAATTTGAGAACCCATGAGACGTTCAATTTTATTTCATATAATAGTGATGTATGTTATGCTTACATAATATAAATTTATAGCCAAAGTTTATAAATTTTGTAAATGTTGCCATTTGAAAAAAAAAAATCAAGTATATGAGACTGAAGTTGTAAAAATCCGAACATAAAATTAGGCATATTGATTGTGCAAGCAAACTTTTAGCATATGCGTCTGAAGTTTAACTTGACAAGATCAAACTTCTGACAATCGCGCCTAAAATATGACTTGCCAAGGTCAAACTTCAAACATATATAACTGAAAATTGTTTTATAATGTTTGAATTGCCAATTTTAATACCCGGCAATGTTTTCAAGTGTTTTCAACAACAACACTTAATTTAAATCAACTCTTATATTCACAATTCAAGACTCATATCTTCAAGCTTACATTAACAGTGAGCTTGTTTGTTTTCAAGTTCCTTTCAACAACATCCACTTAATTTAATCTCATTTTTCATATTCAAAATTTAGTATCACTTTTTCAAACTTGTAACAATGGTGATTAACCGAAGTTTTCAAACTTTTCCAACAACATACACTTGATTTAAATTCACTTATCGATTTGAAAATTGAAATTCAATAGCCATTTTTTCAAATTATTATACTTTAATTGCTATAAATTTAAAACATATTACTCCATCTAATTCAAAAAGAGTGTCCACATAGTCATTTGTACACCCTTTAAGAAAATACTAAATCCTAAAAATAAAAATAAAAATAAAAAGATAATTTGACTAAATTGCCCTTAATTAAATATGTATTGCATTTGGTCATTAGCAGTTAATAAGGCTAAATTTGAAAAAAATAAGATTAATTATTTCTTGATTTGATAATTGAACACTCTTTTCGAATCAAGAGAAAAAGGCTAACTGGACACTCTTTTTGAATTGGAGGAAATAGTATTATTACAACAATGTATTAGAAGAAGAATTCCTTCTACGTCCATGGCAACTGTAAGACCACCAACAGGGGTAAACGAGCAACATGTGGGGCCTACACACTTGGAATAGCCTCACCAAGAGTCTACATAGGCCCAGGAATTCCTGACGTCAATCGATAACTGAAATGACTTTGAATGAAAGATTATCTAATGCTAGATCTCTTCTGGATTTCATCTCTCTCTTTCCGTCCGAAGCCGATAGGAAGTGAAGAGGAAATGAAGCATATCAACTTTTTGATGTTTGCCAAAACTAGCTAGCTACGAAAGCACAAAAAGTGATGAAGTAACTGCGTCTTAAATGGTGCTGTAAAAAGTGGCTACCCCGCGAAACTAACACCCGTATTGGCTCTAAAGTGCTCGGCAATTTGCACGATTTCCCTTATTCGGAGGTGGTCTATAATTTTTTCCCTTCGCCTAATACCATGAGGTTCTGGGTTCGAACTCCGGCTCAGTTAAAAAAAAAAAATATCACCAGGCAGCGTTTCGTAGCAAAATCAGGCCTATTCGGGCAAATGTTAGGCATTAAGGTAGAAGTTTCGCAAAAGTCTCTTGCAAAATCTTTTTTTATTTTTAACTGAGCGAGAATTCAAATCCAGAACCTCAAAATATTTTCGGCTATATTTTTAAGCGAAAGCCAAAAATTAAAGAAAGTTAAAAACCAGCGCCTTCGAAGCAGAATCCACGCAAAAAAATGTAAGTGCTCGACCCAGCCCATTTCTTAACCGACCCAAACAACTTAACAAAACCAATATTAGGCGGGACGATAAACCCCCATTTCTTCCAACTTCTTTCAAGTTCCAAAAACTTCGCCTGCGATCAACTTTCCAGCAAACCAAACATGGCAGAACAAAACCCTTTCACCAACATCTTCTCCCACTCAAACTCCCCTCCTTCAAACGACACCGTATTCTTCTCCATCTACCCTGACTTTTCCTTAAACTCCACTTCAACCCCTATAACTTCTCAACTCCAATCACTTCACATCCAAATCCTCCAAACTCTCTCCCCTTACACTTCCAATTACATATGGCAACACCAACCCTTCACCCTCACCCCTACCCCCACCCCCACCAACCCCACCACCCCACCCCACCTCTCCGGTCATCTCCGTTATGGCGATAACCTCGAAGACGAATGGTTCGTCGTGTTCCTCCTTTTCCAAACATCCAAACACTTCCCTAACCTCTCTATTCAAGTTAACGACACTGACGGTGAATTCCTACTAATCGAAACCGCTTTTCATCTACCCAAATGGGTCAACCCGGAAACATCCACTAACCGGGTCTTCATCCGGGCCGGGTCTCTCCACATTATCCCGAACTCTCTAATACCCGATACGCGTACTCCATCGGTACAGGAGTCACTAATTTTATTGAGCCGCCCTTGTAATTCTGATAAAACCGTTGCACCTGAAAGGGTGCAGCGTCAGTTAGAGAGTAGGTTGAGGGAGTATCCCGATAGGGCCCACAAGAATGTGCATAGGGTTAGGGTTAGGGTTCCGGTGAGCGTAGCGAAAGTGTTGAAGCACGAGCCGTGTTTGATATCGATCGCGGTTGAAGGGTTTTACGATAGGGATATCGATACCATGAAGTTCGCGTCGAAGATGGAGAGGTTTTTAGGGGGTGGGGTTGGGGGTAGGGGGGAGGAGTTGGTGAGGGTGGTGGTTAGGATGTCTAGGGCAATGTATGCACAGTTAATGCAACAAACGTTTAACGCGCCGAAATGTTATCCGGTAATGCCATCTAGGAGTGATGTGAGTGGTTATATGGAAGCTGAGTTAGGGATGAAGATTGCTTGTGGTTTTGAGATGATATATCAGTTGAAAAAGAGGCAGGGGATTGAGGGAAAAGGGAGTAGTTGGGACGCGTTTAGGCGGAGTTTAGAAAGGAGTGGGTATTTTGAAGGGTTGTTGCCCGGATCAAAGGAGTATAAAAGATTGATGCAGAATGCTGAGGAGTATTACAAGAATAGTTCACTGCATGAACGAGAAAGGTATCTGTTGATCGTTAAATTGTACTCCCTCCGTTTCAATGTGTTTGGTTTTGACGTTGCACGTAGTTTAAGAAAGTAAAGAAGACTATTGAATCTTGTGGTGTTAAATTAAAGATAGGTAGAATGTACCAAAGTGTTGTTTAATATTGTGGTCTTAAACATGCTATATGGAAAGTTGGAATTAAAGAGTTGCCAAAAAAGGAAAGGCGCATACTTTTTAGAACATACTAAAAAGGAAGTAAGACAAACAAATTGAAACACAGAGAGCACAAAAAAATTGATTCCCTTGCGCGCGCGGGGGTGGGGTGGTGGTGTATGCAGTCGCTTGTTGTACTGATATTGTTGTGATGTAACAAAAAAAATGGTGGTGACATCATTTGAACATCACTGATAATATCTGCAGATTGAGTAAAATATTTCATAAAATGTTCAAATTATCAGGATAATTTCTGCATATGGGGTAAAATATGGCATTGCATTATCAGGATCTATCTGGTACCATTTGCAGCATGACGAGTCCTAGGCTAAAAGGTCTCTAGGGTGTGTCTGTGTAGTTATATTTCTCGATTTATGCTTCTTATTTGATGATCCAACCGTCCATCCATGGATTTTCAATAATGAGTTCAAATTGTTGTTACTTTCCTATGTGTCCTAGGCGTCAGCAAGAAAATTTGAAGCGTCTACATAGCAGAATTTGTGTATACATAAATGATACTGGATTTTGTAAACCTTTTGCCTTATTTATTAGAAAAGAAAAAAAGCTGGAACTGGATTTTGTAAAGATCCGAATCTCCCTGAGAAGTTATTAGTCTTTGAATATTTACTTCTTGCCTTACTAAAAGGAAAGATTTAAAATGGTAATGCAAGTGACATGGTCATATTGTTTACTTTAATGGTACTTTTTCTCTCTGCTTGATTCACCATTTTCTCCTCATTTGCTCAATATGCTGATACTACTATTTATATGAGTCTTGTCGTAGATGTCCTTTATGTGTCATATAAGTATTCCTTAACCTGCTACTAACCAACTATTGAAAAATGCCGCTACTAACCAACTTTTGAAAAATGTAGTGCTATACTAAGTGCTCCAGTGCGAAGAATAGATGAGATCCTTGCCCTTCCTGAGTCTGCCAATGACTTTAAGGATCAGGAACTACCACCGTCTGATGATGATTCATGGCTTTATGGTGGGGAGGATGAGCTAAATGCCGCTCTTCAAGAGAGGCAAAAGGAGATGGAACTTTACAATTCAAAAAGGAAACAGAAAGCAAAAGAGCAGGATGGGCCCAGCAATGGTTCTGATAATTTTGATCTTAAAGATATATCAAAGTCTATGCAAGCATTTGTCACGAAAGTGGCCAGCTATGAAGGTGCAGAGGTTCCAGATGAGAGGTTTGTCCTTACTATCTCAACAAGTGGAGTGGCAGATGCTTTGTTTCGTTTCTTTTTTTTAAAATACTGATGGGAGTTACATTGTAACATCTTATAGTCATCTGGTTTGTGCTATTTTGAGTTAACTTGCTGATTGTAGTGATTATTTTTGTACAAATTCTGGTGTGCAAAGGTAAAATTAGATCAGATAGTTATGAAGCAAGAGAGTGTGTCATATTTGTGGTCATAAAACTTAAGTTCCTTGTATGAAGCAAGAGTCGGTGTCATATTTGTGATCACAAACTTAAGTTCCTTGTATGAAGCAAGAGTGTGTGTCATAATTGTGGTCATATAAATTAAGTTCCTTCAAATAGATATAAAGTCAAAGGAGGGCTAGTTTGGTTAATCCTGTGTTATCTATATTCTTTTGGAGCAGTATCTCTTTATAAATAAGGTTATAATCAGCCAAACTGTTTAATAAAGAAGCACATGCGTCCATCCTCCAGTAACTTATTTTGGCCTATCCTCTATCTCTTACAGCAATGTAAAGGACGTCGACTTTGATGTGGATCGCTTTATGAAAGATATGGAATCATTTGTGAGACGTCGGGGCCCTGAAGACACTGGCAGTGATGTTGATATAGAAGAAGAGTCACCATCGGATATGGAGTTTGGTGAGTCAGCTTTTCTCTGTCTTTATTTCTTGAAGTCAATCTTTTTGGCAGCAATAGCCAAATGTTATTTATTAACTTTACATGCAGTTTGTAACTTCTCACTTGTTTCTAAAAAAAATTAAGTTCCTTGTTGTAGATATGTTATTATGGTGTATCTTTCAATTTTTCCCACCATAATTTGGTTGCTTTTGCTTCAATTTTCTTCTATCCCTCCACACCCCACCCCACCCCCAAATAAAAAAAGAAGATAAAGTGATATCTGTTGGACATGCAGATGAATCTGAAGATGAGGATGATATCGCTGAGCCAGCTGTTGATAATGATGAGGAAGGCACAGCTTTCATGCATTCGTATTCAGACGCTCTGAATGAGGAACTGAAAGGGAGCACACTAAGTAATACCTTTGTCCGTGCAAATGAACAATACGTCAAGAAATCTGAGGTTCGTCTACACTTTCACTTAGATGTGTTTCCTGATCTTGCCTGGAGAACTTTTTTGATCAAGGATCCAACATAATTATTTAATCTTGCCTATAAATTAGACAGAGATCAAAAGTGGAAATTGTCATCGTACATTGCATTTCTTTTTGCAGCTAATATTGCTAAGATCTCTGATTGGACAAATTTATGTATCAGGGAACGTCTAATTCTACAGAAAGCATGGAAGAGGATTTCACTCCGGTAGATGTGGACTTCAATCTTGTAAAGAACTTCCTCGATTCCTTTTCCTCTCAAGAAGGACTTCCTGGACCTGCATCTAACTTGCTCGGACTTATGGGTCTACAGCTACCACCAGATGCTAGCAAAGGGAAATAAGCATATTTTTGTCGCGCAGCTTATTTCTCGACTTCCTTTTCACATGCAAACTCCAGTCTTTTGATGGCACTTCATGTTGTGGTATTCGATCTGAACGTGTAAACACTCTGAATGAAGAGGTTGATGTTCTGTATTCTGTTTGTTTATGATTGCCATGGAGATGATGATGCTGGCGTTGCTGAAGTTAAAGATAGTCCACGATCTAGTGTGCTATGGGCCTATTCCCATATATGGCAAGCGAAAGCAACAATGCCAGGAGCTATGAGCTACCTATCTATTGTGATATTGTTCTGTGCATCGTAGTATGTTCGGGTATTGATCTAGAAATCTTCTTGTTAGGAATTATACTTATGACAAGCATATTAGAATTACATACACGTGAAAATAGAGGAATAACAGATACATGCCCCTGTTTTGGCTAATGAGAATGTGAAGCGACTGTACTCCATTTCAGTTTGGTTCCATTCTATCTAGTTGTATTTAAGTGAGACTGGGAATTTGCCATTGTTTATGTAGTTTGTGAACCACGGGTAATGTTTAATATGCGAATTGTTCATGTAATGTTAACTTTTGGCGCAATTTTATTAGTTTAATAACTCAGCTTCAGATCATCCGTGTCCAACTTAGTAATAAGCCATGCTAAAAGAGTAATAAGAGTTTGTTTCGGTTATTGTGTTATTTGTTGTTACTGCTATTTTTTTTCATTATTTGCTACTTGGCTTCTTCACTATTGTATCTTTTTCATACTGATGTTATATGCTTTACTTGAGTCAAGGGTTTATCAAAAATAGCATCTCTACCTTCACAAGGTAGGGGTTGTAGGGGTAAGGTTGTACACATCATCCTTTTAAAATTTTACTTGTAGGATTACGCTGAGTATGTTGTAGTTGTTATAAGAGCAATAAGATAACAAAAAATGAAAATATAAAATTAGCTAGAACCACAATAGGATTGTTGTAAATTTTTCTATCTTTAACTAGAGATCTTGGGTCTAATCCGTGTAAAGTATTTAGTAGGGAAGTATGTTTTGTATCTAGACCAGTCAAACTAATAATTTCACATATTAGATAGTTATAGTTATATAGAATAAAAAACAAATAAGAAAAAGTAAAATATGGAAGGCTTAAATACTAAAAGGTCAATAAGAGAATAGGTGACCGACCGGATGATGCCATGAGCACCACTCACAAGTTTGCAAGTTGGAACAAGTCTTTTCCTTCTTTTTTTAAACGTAATCTTTACAGGTGCACAAAATCTGACTCTTGACATCACCAATGATATAGAAATATACCCCCTCCGTCCCATAATAAGTCTCGCCTTAACTAAAAATACGCATATTAAGAAATCAATAATATAATATAAAATTTACTAAATTACCCTTGTATAATAAAAATAAATTATTTTTTTCACTTGATTAGAGCATGCACAAGTAGTAATCCTTTTAACATGAAAATTCAACAATACTAAGTTATTATGTTGCTTGTTCAATCATCATTTAGGTGTTACTTTAACTTGTCATTTTTTGACTAAAGGGTAAATTGGAAAAAATTAGCCTATTCATGTCTTGATTTCTTAATATAACACTTATTATGAGATAATTTTTTTAGTTAAGATAATACTTGTTATGGGACGGAGGAAGTAAATATATTACACAAAAATTAAAAAAGTGTAAGTGTGTAAATCTTTTCTTATTCACATTACTCGAGAAAGTAAATCCATACCTAACTTCAATTTTTTCGTTAATGAATTGGTCTTTTCTCCATACTTCTTTTTTATTTTTTCTTATTCCTTACATGCAATGAAATTTTATTTTTATTAGTATTTTTTTACTCCTATGTGTACTGAATCTTTTGTTGGGACTGATGACTTTGACAGCAAGTTGAGCACAACTACCCATCAAATAAGAAAGAGTAAAGAAGGAGAAACCAAACCAAAAAAAAAAAATAAACAGACTTTTTGAAACAGAGACAAAAAAAAAAAAGCAAGTGATGGGAACGGTGGCGATTGATTTACTGAAAAAGGAGATTCCGGTGGATGAAGATGAGCCGTTGATTCTCTCCGGTGATGTTAACACCGGTCTCGTACTCGTTGATATCGTTAATGGCTTTTGTACTGTTGGCGCTGGCAATTTGGTAATTTAATACTATTTACAATCCTTTAATCTCATTTTGTAAGGTTCCAAATACATGCATGTACTTTTTTTGGAGTTATAGGAAATGGACAGCAAAAAAACAAAAACGAATTTACAAGAATATGTGTGTTCCATCTGTATTATCTGAACTCTTTTTATGCTTTTATAGGGTTTTTCTTTCTTGGAAAGAGTAGTCCACGTATCTTGGTAGGAGTAGTTGTTGTTGTATGTGTGTTCCATCTGTCCTGTTATGTTTGGATAATTGGATCAATTCATTAAATAGATTGATTTTAAAATAAACTTACTTATTCAAGCTATTATAAGAAAAGCATAAACTGACTTATGGAGTTATAGTAAACTGACTGCGGCTGATTCTAAGATTTAAAGTTTATGTTCCTACGACGACCCGATTATCAAATATTTATAGATATTTAGTAGATCTTTTTTTTAGTCTAAACAAAAGCTACTGGTTCCCGTGACCCCACATTTCATACACAGGGGCGATTTTAGGTGTAAAAAATGGAGCACGTGAAGACATGATTTTGTCGTAAAACTGGGTATTTTATGTATATATATTTTCTAAAATTAGTATAATATTATCTGCTGGAACACATGCTACAACAAAGCTAAATGGTTATATACCTAGAGTTCTAGGGATCAAGCCCCACTTAATACATTTTTTCCTTCTTTTCCAGAAATCCTAGATTCGCCCATGCATACGCTGTATCTGCCCATGGGTACACATTACACATATATGCATATAGTGTCTCTGTGATGTGTGTGTGTGTGTTTTCGTGTTAATGTGTAAGAAGTTAAATATGAAGTGTAAAAGCAAGAAATGGAAGTTTAAATCGGAGGTTCAAGGAGTTAATACTTTAAAGTCTTCATAGTAGTTCTTCAATAATTTGTTCATGGAAGCTTTTGATTCTTCTTTTATTTTAGGAAAACAATTTCGCTAGAGCAGTTCTTCTGGTTATTAGACATACACTATCCACCAATGTAAATGTATGTTAAGTATCACTCATGTAAAGTTGGCAACTTTTTAGCCTAAGGACTGGACTGTTTAAAGATGGTCATTAAATTGGTTAGAGATGAAGCTATTATTAGATTTCTTGATTACTTGAGCTGGTACTTAAGCTGATCTATCGCCGTTTCTATGTGGGATTTTTTCTAACTCAATGATAGATGATGCTTGAAAAATCATCTTTGTTTTTTCTTAGATCACTGTACTTTCTTTGGGTGAGGGCGCAAAGGGAAGAGAATCTTGGGTGATATTTGAACTTTGCACCTTATATAGGAACACCGCTATGGTGCTTCGTTCAATCTCTGTCATCTTCTTTGATTTGTTTCGTTCTCTCTTTCTCTCATATATCTTTCTATTCATATGTGGTTCCAACGTTTGTTTTTCAATCATTTCGGTGACTGTAGGGGGGGTAATTCCTCCTATTGTTCTTTTTATAGTATTGATTATGATTTTGTGCCATTTGCTTTGCTATAGGCTCCAGTGGCACCTGATAAACAAATTTCAGCAATGGTTGATGAGTCGGTTAAACTGGCAAAAGTTTTCTGTGAGAAGAAATGGCCTATTTATGCTCTTCGTGATTCTCATCATCCTGATGTGCCTGAGCCACCTCATCCCCCTCATTGTATCACTGGGACAGATGAATCTAAGTTGGTTCCTGGTTAGTCTTCCCTTCGTGTTTTGTCCTTTCAGGCTAAAAGTGAGTTTTCTGAATGTGGTCTTTTTATCATCATGTGCAGCTCTGCAGTGGTTGGAAAATGAACCAAATGTGACAGTGCGATGCAAGGATTGTATTGATGGGTTCCTTGGATCGATCGAGAAAGATGGATCTAATGTCTTTGTAAATTGGGTGAAAGATAATGCGATTAAAGCTGTAAGTATTACCATATGTCATGAATTTATCAAATTCTGTTTCCATTCTGTTCTATCTTGGATTTGGTCTTATAACAAACACTGATTGGCCACTGATGTTGGGAGTATGAATATGTTGGTTTAGATATTGGTTGTAGGGATATGCACGGACATATGCGTGCTTGATTTTGTGTGTTCTACCTTATCTGCAAGGAACCGTGGATTTCTCTCCCCTCTGGAAGACGTGATTGTATATTCCCGTGGCTGCGCTTCTTTTGATCTTCCAGTCGAAATTGCTAAAAATATAAAAGGCGCCTTATCTCATCCACAGGTGAGCTGATAACTATACATATGCTGTTGCAGAATGATAAGAAAATAGTGAAAAATGTTTCCAGCAAAGGACAAAAATGTGTTATTTGATGGATGATGGATAGTCTCCGCATTAGAAATTGAGAATACATGTTTTGTTTAGTGTTTGTGTATTTGCTGAAATGCTCTGCATAAGTTGTAAATATATATGTCCCCATTTTTCCTGTCGCTGTTATCAACTTATCATAACACTTTCTCAATATAAGGTTATTTTAAGACTTCCTTTTAATATTAGTTTTTTTACCTAAGAGGAACTGCAATAATTTGTTTCTGTTTCATGTGTTAGCGGCTATTAGATATTGTCTATCGACAGTTTCACCTTTCTCATCACTTTCTATATTTGCTGTGTAGGAGTTGATGCATCACATAGGCCTTTACATGGCCAAAGGAAGAGGAGCAAAAGTAGTTTCAGAAATCTCATTTGACTCGACGACCAAGGAGATATAGCTTTTTAACAATGAGATTTGGATCCATATTTCACATTTCAGAAGGAAACTGCTATATAGCTTTTTCTGACTTTACAAAGAGCTTCTTAGCTTGCTTAATCTATATTAAGGTATAGAAAGATAAATGTGTCCATAGGCAACTTTCCTTGTTCAGTGGGATGTGCAACTAAGTTCTCTTGTTTCAAATCTACTATTATTTTCGCTATATTTTGTAAGAAGCACCTTCAGAATCATGATGGGGAAATATTTTCAGTTTATGTAATCAACTACCAAGTGAATAAGAGTACATCTTGTAAAATTGGCCTGCATATTGGCTAGATTTACTGTTGCTATGAAGGGCTACTGAAGAGTGGTACCAGCAAATGAAGAATGGTACTGTTATATAAAATTCTCTGTTTACACTAACTTACACATCAAGGCAATACATACAATCCCCAAAAACTTCTCACTTAGAGCCAAAAAAAAAAAAAAAAAAAGTAAGAAAAGTATAACCAACATTCCTTGCCTATCCAGATACATGTAAAATACCTGGAAAGAATGAGAACAAAGGGAAAAACCAAAAAAAGAAAAGTAAAAAAAGGGAGAAGAAAAACAAGATCAAGATAAAACATCTATAAAGGTACTCCACCTTTCAGGACCTGGTATTTCCTGTTGTGATGAAAAAACGAACGCTTGCTTTTCTTTGTTTTCGTTCCAAAGATGAACGCTCGCAAAGGTATCCTTGACCTACTTGCTGAGTTTGTCAATTGTGGTTGACTTCCACCAACATCAAACTCATGATCCAGTTTTCTTAGTGTCTTCTCAACATCTACTTGAAGTGTAGTTACATGTTCTACACCAGCTTCCAGCTCCTCTCTTACCTTGTTGTTTTCTTGTTTCATGTTCAAAACTTCACCTTGGAACTTTGCAGCTTGATGGCTACTGAATCTGATTTCTTCTTCTTCAACTCCCTCCTTTAATGCTCTTGTAATTTCCTCCTGAATGCTGCATAAAGACGAGAACCTACGTTTCAGTTCGTCTTTTAGTGACAAGCTTTGTTCTAACCACACTGTTAGCTCATTCTGAATCTCCCTCAGGTGTTTATATATGGGCCTGATTTCTGATTTCATGTCTGTTTTAGAGCTGCCCTCTTTCGCTTCCTTCTCTCTGAGCGTTGCTATTTCGCCCTGCAAATCTTGGGCTGTGGTCTTGAACTTTTGAATTTGATGAAATGCTGAACTAAATCTTAGCCAGAAATCCAAGTTTTCGTCTAGTAATGCATCAATTCCCATCCGGAGTTTCTCTTCAACTGGCGAGAGAGATGAACGTTGATCAATCAAAATGATCTTCACATCCTGTTCATCCTTGTCTTCCCCTTTAGGCGAGTCGTCAGGTTTTAAGCTTCGATCATCAGAAGGACTAGAATCTTGCTGTTTTTCTTCTTTCGACTCCGATGAACTTTCAGAAACATTTCCTTGCACAAGGCTCAATTTTAGGCGTAAACTTTCTATCTCTTCATCCTTCTTCGAAATAGCACTTTTTAGCTCTCTTATCTGCAATGTGACTTCAAATTCAGTGTCTCTTTCTTTCTTCTCCATGTCAATTAACTTCCTCTTTAATTCTTTGTAATTCCTGAGAATTGTTGTATATTCTGTTAAGAGGATCTTTTCTTTATCCTCCAAACCAGTCAACAACATTTGTTGCCATGTAAGATCATCGTCCTTCTCCTCGTCTTCCTGTTGTTTTGGCTCATCATGAGCACTATTTTCAGAGACTCTCTCTTCACTTTTTTCAGCTGGAAGTTCAACATGCTTCTTAGGGGTTTTCGTACCTTCCTGGACTTCTTTATCGCTAACAGCTGTAACAGGAGCTTGTTCTTTCTCAACTTCACTTGTATGACTTGTACTAATATGATCTTTTTTCTTTTCTGGCTCGTCTTGTGACCTGATATCAGCAAGAGTTTCCTCTTCATCTTGAGATGAATCCATCTCATCGACCTCTTCATCTGGTTTCACACTAGTCAATTTGAATGATAACTGGCCAAGACTGGTACGAGCTTCAGCAAAGTGAGTCTGAAGGCTGCTGTTTTGATTTTCAACATCTTTGTTTAGATCCTGAATACCCTTCAATTTTTCCTCTATCGCGGTCACTCTAACATTCAGATTGTGTGTATCCTCTGTCAGAGTAACTGCCTTATCGTCCTCCAAAATCTGAACTTGTGTGTGGAGCCCACCAGCTTCTGTTCTTAATCTCTCAATAAGAACAGTTTGAGTTGAAACTGCTGTTTCTAAGCTGACAACCTTATTCACAAGCTCATCGATTTTTTCTGCTAATTGTGTCACTGTTAGAGATGGCATAGAGCTCGTGTCAAATTGCTCATTGATCTTGCCATTCAACGACTCAATTTGCTCACCAACTTCTTCTTGGCTCGTGCATTGTGATGATACATCTGATGCTTCAGCAGAATCATCTGGTTTCGTTTCATCAAGTGGATCACCCAAGTACTTTTGCCTGAAAGACTTGAGTTTCTTACGAGCTTCTTCGATCTTCTTGAACTCCTCTTTTGCATCTTTGGTGGATTGTTCTTGTTTCTCCTGAAGCTGAGCCAACGTTTCTTGACACGATTTTAGTGCTGATTCGGCCATTAAGGTCCTAGCTTCATCGTCCTCAATAACCCGAGCCTCACCAAATTCATCCTCCAAACTGCAAATCTTTTGATGCTTCTCCACAATCTGTTGTTCGATTTCCATGGTCTTAGCAATCCCACTTTGGTAAGAGCTTTTTACAAACTCTTTCACAGTTTGCAAAGAAAGAATATCTCTCTGGAGCTTGTCGATCTCTTCAAGCGCTTCGTCTTTTGTCAAACCAGATTTTGGTGCTTCTTTATTTGCATCTCTTGCTTTGTTAGATGATTTCTTGCCTAGAAATTGCTTTGTGCCTGTTTTCAAAAGACCTTTCATGTCTTTAACAGGAGCCTTTGGAGGAACATTTGGAATATTTGCTCCACCTGTTGGAGTTTGTGGGAAATTCTTTGGCATTCTTGGGGTACCA
Source organism: Lycium ferocissimum (assembly GCF_029784015.1). Taxonomy (NCBI): domain Eukaryota; kingdom Viridiplantae; phylum Streptophyta; class Magnoliopsida; order Solanales; family Solanaceae; genus Lycium; species Lycium ferocissimum. The sequence goes on from NC_081347.1 coordinate 4,024,823, forward strand.
TAATCATCTTCTTCATCCATTGCTAGTTGAATTTGTTCCGGAAAAAGAGTTGCAATGGTGTTGTTGGCACTCTGCAACTCTCTTGACAACTTGTCATATCGTTCAGCCAATGCTCGATAGGCACGATAAGATTCTTCCACAAAGTTTATTAGCTCTGGCCTTTTCTTGTAGTACATTTCTGCTCTTTTGGCAAATGAATCTCCATCTTCTTCAATTAGCTTGATCACATCTTCCACCTTCTCTTCCATATCTACAATACCATAAATACAATTATCTTAATGGAGCGATATAGTAGACCCCAGCTTGCTTGGGATTGAGGAGTAATTATTACTGTGACGAGCCAAAACCATATTAAGAATTGGAAAAAGCAAGAAGGAATGAAATGGACTTTGGGATTTACATTACCAGAGGGCATAGAAAGAAAGTTGCATATTTAATTCCTATAGGTGGAAATATTCTTGATTACAACTATTTCAATTTGAAACACAACCCCTTTGCCACAATCTTCTTGGACTATTTGTACCTTCTCTTAATAAGATTGTGCACTCCGTGTATTTCTGGAGAACTTTTGATAATATTTTCCTATTAATTTGAAACTCAATGTAAATAATAAGAACTTGAAATTTATGACAGAAGTTTGCAGCTTTGTCAACACAAATTTAGGTGCAAAACTTACACTGCAGAAACATGCATTATACCAAAGACCCTTATGTTCATCTAACAACTAACACATCTTAATCACATATGAATAATCTATATCCTTTCCCATTTCAACAGGGCAAGAACAAAGAAGAAGAAGAAGAAGAATTCATCAAGAATCAAAACCACAGGCACTGGGGCAGGTTCATTATCCACCGAGTTTCAAAGTTGTATCATTGGATTTCTCGATTATAAAAGAAATATAATACCAAAACCACATTTGGCTTTTGATGTTAAAAAAAAAAATACCTTGAAGGCTTTGTTCAAGCCATTTGGACTGTTTGGTCCTAATATGGCTAGCAGCCCACCATGAGTAAGCATTAGTTGCAGCTCTTTGTAACATTTTGAACCAATTCTTGATCTTTCTTCTTCTACTTCTTTACAAAACAATAAAAAAAAACACAAATCATATGAAACTCTTCCTCTTTTTATCCCCTCACAAGAACAAAGAATATAAATCTTTTTTAGGAAAGAGAAAGAGTTTCAAAAGACAGGAGAAGTTTTATGTTAATGAAAATTGATAGGAAATGGAATCATAGTTGAAAGGGACTAACAAACTATGATGTCTTTTGTTTCTTCTGTTGTTTGCCTTTAATGTCTAATTATGGTTTTTGTTGGTTGAGAGCTCCTTTCGCACCAAAATAAATGTTGGACCCTTCTTAACAATTTAGCTTTTTTCACACAATTTTCCCCCCTTTTGGGATAATAGCATTTTAGTCCCTCTACTATTGTTAAATTTATATGTTGGTCCTTGTGATACCTGACTTAATACATTTAATCTTCAATTAACAAACATGTGCGATTTATTGGAATATCAAGTCTAACTCCCCGATTAGCCATGACCGGAATTTTCGTAGCCAATGATCATATATCATTTGTAACTCAAAACCAGTCACTCATAGACATCAGCCTTTTGTTTGAGTAATATCTTCAAATAAGCATACTTCACAGTATAAGCAATATACATGTACGCATCACATCGCGGTGTCATAATTACCGATACTCTGACGACTACTGCTAATGAAATCTACTACTGCTGAGAAGGTGCTACCATTGAGATTGCTGCTGCTGGACCTATTGGTCCCTTTATGTAGAAATATGCTATGTTTAGACTACTTTTAGAACTATATTAACCTTCAACTATTGAATAATGGTACAAACTTAATATTACACACGGGTAGCTAAGTAGTGCAACGGTTGATAATTCAGTGAGTTTACGAAGACTCACAAGCAGAAGAAATAAAAGGTGCACTATTTCAATTGATTGAAGGTTCGATATACTTAACCGAATATCACAAGGACCAAATCATAATTAACTAATAATTCAGGGATTAGAAATGTTATTATTTTCTGTCTTTTGCTTGTCAAAACCAAAGCTAAAGCCATTGACAGCCTATTATCAAATTAGACTATTGTGAACGTGGCATCCACTGGCCTCTTTTAACAGCTTGTCACATTCTCATAAAGAACAAAGAATTAGAAAACCAATAAACAAATAGAAGAAAGTATCTTTCTCTTTGTCCTAAAGTTTCTTTTTTATTTTTGGGTTACATTGGTAAAGACTAAAGTTTTCTTCTTTAACTAAGAAAACTAACTTTTGAATCTTTATGTGTTTGCGTATAGTACAAATAGCAGCTTTCGGCCTGTCATTAACTAACTTTCGGTTAGATATTTAAAGATTTTGCACTGATGTCCCTGAAATATACTTTTTGTGTTAAATTACCCTTTGAAAGAGTAATTTTAGGTAATTCCGAAAGGGTCATTAAACTTTTACTTTATTGTACTAGAGTTAAAAAAAACAAAAAAACAAAAAAAAAAAAAACTACCGTTTATAACGAAAAGAGTTACTCAACTTCACCTAAGTATCATAAAATGTCACTAAACGTTTGTAATCAAGAAATCACTCAACTTTATCTACTTTATCTAAGTATGACAGAAAGTCACTTGAAGGAAACACCAGAGATATTTCCATACAGCTTGTCAAGTGAAATACAAAATCTCAAATTAGTCACTCTCTGTTAGGTATTGCCATGATTTTTCTACCATATTTAGATTTTACCTTTTCTTGAAGAAAGGACAAAGAACTTACCATTGTTGATTTTTTAATTTTTTTAAGAGAAAAATATAAATCTTCCATATTTGAATAACCCCTTTATGGATAAAATGTATTGGACTTTTATAAATTGAAGATTCTTCCTTCTCACATAACGATAATCCGCTCACAATGTAGTTATTAAAGAAGTCTTGTTTATGGGGGGAATTATTCTATCCATAGTTTTGTACTTTTTATATAAATTTAATGATTTTTCATATGTTAGTTTCAACATGAAGCCTTGTTATTTCGATCCAATAATCTTTTTCAGTAATTTGTATAGCAAATAGAAATGAATTTTTCTCACCATATTTTTCTCGACTCCGGAAAAAAAAAAATAGATACTACGACATATTCTTTTTGAGAAAACTATTTGACAGTTAGAGATGATGTTCCTTTATTTTCAATATGCGCCCACTTTGATTAATTTCAGGTTTCTTCTATCTTTTTCAGCGAGATTTTCTTCTTGTTTTATTTTTTTGTGTGTGTGGAAAAATTCAATTGGAATCGGTCTTCTTGCTCACCAAAATAATCATTAAAAACGAGGGCCATGATCTCATGATAACAACTACATCAAATAAATTATTCGAAAGAAAAAATATTTAAACACAACTCATCATGATCTGAGTTTAGATATTCGATCAAGAGCTGGGCAAAAGGATCTCGAATTAATTTTCAAGAAAATTCTCAAAACAAATTATTACTAATATTTACAATTAAGGGTGTAAAGCATCTAGTGCTTAGAATAAATAAAGAAATAAACACTTATTACACTTTCATCATGAACACTGAAAAGAAAGAAGCTTCATAAGAGGAAAAAGAATATGCCAAAGGAACTTATGTAGTCTAGCTTTGCTGTTTGTTTTCTTTTTCTCTCCTTGAAATTATACCCACCCCACCCTTATAATTACCCGCCCTTAATATAACATGATCAAATCATGTAGTGACACAGTTTTTGTTTTTGGCTTAACACATAGCTAGTCCATTAAATTTGTCATGATATTTCATTTAGACACTCGAACTAAGTCCGGTTCCAATTGAACACCTCAACTCCTAATAAAGTGTTTCAATTTGATACTTCCGGTTCAAATTTTGATTTTTTTTTTTTTTTGCGTGTGTTTTCATTCGTCTATTAGGTGGTTAAGTTCATGATATAAAATATCTAACATCCTTTAATTATACACATCAACCTCAAGTAGAAAATGTCTGGGGTTTTACGGCTTATTGAGGCGAATGCGAATGTTTAAAAGAGATGGCGTATTTTATGTGGTTAACTTAACTACTTAACAGATGAACGAAAACACATGCAAAAAAAATTTAAAATTTGACAGAAAGTGTCTAATTGGAAGACTTTATTAGGCATTGAAGTGTTCAATTGAATCAGGGCTTAGATCGAGTGTCTAAATGAAATATCCTAACAAGTTTAAGGGGTTCCCTATGTATTAAGCCATTTATATATATATATATATATATATATATATATATATATATATATATATATATATATATATATATATATATATATATATATATAAATGTGGTGTCGAGTCAACTTACTTAGCTCGATTATAGTAAAATTTACTCATACCTAGTGCTTATACCAATTAAATAAATAAGATGTATGCCTCCCGTATGTGTATTTATAACTTAACCATTATTAAGGATATATATCATCATTTTAATTGTCGGCTTTAAACTGATTGGTTTGCTATAAATATCGAGTGCATGTGAATTTTAAATTATATCTCGACTATTCCACTAGATATTTGTTATCTGCGACATAAATATCCTACTATTTTACTATCATATAACAAATCCTTGTTGCTCATTTATAAGTAACTAGGTAATTTGCCCGCGCTTCGCGCGTTCATGAATGACCTCATTTAACTTACAAAGGATGCTTAGCTAATATTCGTGAATAAAATAACATTAAGCTCGATATCGACAATAATTAAATGGTTCAACTAAATATGACAAAAAGTACATCTTACATGTGGGAATGATACTCGTATTCACTCTGTTCCTTCTAGTTTATAAAATTTGTATAATGACATGATAATATACCAAGAAAGCTTTTTAACAGCTATATCACTGATAGTATGACATTCCTAAGCTATGGTGAGGTAAATGATTAGTCACTTCTTTATGAGAAGTTGCCCCATCCGAGCTTCTCATTGTCCACATTTGTGCAACGTGACTCTCCAATATTTCGAGCTTCCTCTAGAGAACCCAGTGCTTTGACGTCGAAGTATGTGCACAAACTATTCCTTTGAGAAATTAGACATCTAGATACCAAGTCACAAGACGATAACGGTGAGCCAAGATCAGCTTCCGAATTGAGAAAAAAAGATTTCTAACTTAGGTGGTAATTCAAGAATTAGCTATCTACTCACGATTCTTTAGATCATTATGATAATCACTGAATTGATATTGATATCTGCATCCAAGCCTCTAAATTTAATCACAGCACGATCATGTGCCCTGATATTAATAGAAAATTTTAACACCTTAACCATCCGATTTCTCCATTTAAATAGTGTCATTATATCTTTACTACAATAAAACTCATTCTAACTACTATATATGTCATACCTAACAGCAGCATGCGCAGCGTCAAACCCCCCTGTAAGATTCAAATTCTCATTAAAATGTTCGGCTGAAGCTTGCAGTTACTTAGAAACAATTCATGAACAAAGTAGGAAAGAACATCAAATCAACCGAGCTGTAGTATATAAACAAAGACATTTTGTTTACCCAGGTAAACTTGTTTTCCACAATCCCTGCATAATATATCATAGAAATTACAGTTAGTTTCTACCTATAACTTTGTATATTTATCTGCACTTATCAGCGCAATGCAATAGAAGAATTTTAAATTTGGAATTATATTCAGTTTTATTTTAACTGCTAAATAGGTGAAGCCTGGTGCCAAGATGGAGTTAAATGTTGTTGATGAGTGTTAATATTTGGAATTTCACCTGACATTTAATTCGACGGAAGTACATGAACTTGTAAAGACAGTAATTGCCCAAAAGTTGAGGGAATATAGCCAACCAGATTGAGCTAGAACAAAAGTTTACATCCGAGAATATAATTACATTCATATATTGCCTGATCAATGGAAAATTTCCACAAAATTTTAAAAAAGCTTGAGTAACCAGTTCAATATTCAAAGAAAGTTGAAGCAAATTTTGTGGGAATTTTGACATACCTTAGACATGCTTTTATTATGTCTCAACAAACATAAGGAAATCTATATACTTAAATAGTAAAGTCACCATATAATCAATTTAGCATTTAATTCACAAACCTTAGTTATCCATGGTGATGTTGTGTCACAATTATCCTGTTCTTTGCACTAACGGTTGGAAGTTTCAGTGTTACCATTGAGAAAATTGATGTGCATGATATTGTACAATTTTTTTATCCATCGTAGTAATCCTGTATGGTAAAAGATAAGTTGTATTATGGAAATAATAAGCATATGGGTAGCTATATTAATCAGTTTAAATTTAAATTGATCTTTGTACGAAATGATGACTGTATAAGCTACATTTATGCTTTATTTCAATGGCAAACACCCGGGAAGGCAGAAACCCATCATAGTGCAGTAAATTAAACTGCAGCATACATTGAGTCGTTCCCACCAAACATGAAAGGAAATAGCAAAATCTTTTATAATCTTTATGATTGAAGGTAAAAGATATCCAGACAAGTTAAAGCACCATAACAACCTTTCTAGTCAGTTGAAAAGAAAGAGTTTTCGCCATAATCTAGTTGTTTAATTAGTGTGGACATCTATGATAAAAGGAGAATTGTTACTACTAGCTAGTAGCCGAAGTATTTAGATAATGATTGTCAATGTCTTTTCATTATTCTGAACAAAAAAAGGCAAATGAATTTTCTCGTTGAGTTTATTCACAAATCTAGAAGAAAGACATGAAGAGGTTGAGGATTCGACAAAGTGTGAAATTGGGTCAGTTGTTGTCTGAGCATTTTTGCTACAGAGTAATTGGGATTTTAGTGTGTTGTGCTTTGTGGGTAAGTGTGTTCCGTTGGAGAAGGGAACTGAATTCATTCACAACAAACAGAGAGTTTGAATAGATAAGAGATGACTTTTATGTAAAAAAACAAAGTCTGAGAAAATCTCCAAGGGAATGGTTGAGTGGCCAAGACACCAATGCAACAAAAGTAACATACAGTGGCTAAAAAAAAGAAGTTGCATACCTGTGCCGGAGTTATTTTCTGCGCCTCCCATGAGAATTCTCGTAGAACTTCAGACCTATTGGGAAGAACAGCTTTTCCAACAGTGAAAATGATAATTCTCGGAAAAGTTCAGACCTATTGGAAAGAACATGTTTTCCAACAGAGTAAATTCTTAAGATATTATCACTCAGAGTAAGAAGAGAATTCCAGAGAAATGTTAAATAAAGTGGTATAGAGATTCAATTTTTTTTTTTTTTTTCTAAAAAATATTTTTGCTTTATCCGTGATATGGGAGTTAAACAGCCATGTTTTAGTAAAACAAAGAAGTGTGAGAAAATCTCCAAGGGAATAGTTAAGTGGCCGAGATGCAACAAAAGTAAAATAAACTGGTCGAAAAACAAAAAGTTGCATACCTAAAGTGGTTGAAAATCAGAAATTTACATACCTGTGCCAAATCGTCGTATTTTCAGTCGATTTATTGGAGGAAGAATGCAGAGAGGGGAGTAATTGAAACCTGCAAATCGCATGTAAGGGGAGGACGGAAAATGGACTTAAGAATGAAGGAAGAATACGAGAGAGAGGAAGGGAAGAAAGGAGAGAGAGAGAGAGAGAGAGAGAGAGAGAGAGAGAGAGAGAGAGAGAGAGAGAGAGAGAGATGCGAGGGAAGAGAGAGAGAGAGAGAGAGAGAGAGAGAGAGAGAGAGAGAGAGTAAAAGAGGTCTATTAAAAGCATCGAGTTTTTTTATGAGAGAGAGAGAAATTTCAAAAAATTGTAAAAATAGATAAATACAATTTCTGTTTTTGGGTTGCGCCACGAGAGATGAGACTACATATACATATAGAGATTGGCAGGAGATTTTGTATTTTGGCTTATCACATGCTTTATCTAACTGTACAAAGCCGATTTAAATATCGTTAGGAAAAACTTCACGTGTAAGAATCCATACCCGTCAATATTTTCTTCCTAAAATCAAATAAATGCCTACAGAAAGGTGAAAAAACTGTGTCATATTAGATTCAGCAGGTACTCAAATATTTGAGATAATATGCAAGGGTTCTCTTAATAGATGGATTCTACACTGAGTTCACATGATTTTTGAGAAAAATAAGTAACCACATAGTCATTCACAAAGTAATATATTACTTGAATGGATAATGCAACTTGCAGGCTAACCCATTTTCTTTGAAAGATAGAAAATCAATTCACATCCAAGTTTTCATAAAGTAACAACTAAGTAATTAACCAAGTAATAAAGATATTGCTATTGTTTCAAACTTCAAACACTAAAATACTACTAATACAAGATTTGGGGTAACCAAACTTTGTGTTAACTAGGAATAAAACTATATTCTTGAACTCATTCAAACCAAAGATCAAAGGAAGAAAATGATAAATTCATTCCTAAAAAATAGACTGCATTCAAAAAAATCCGATTTGTCAAATAACTTTTTGGAGGAGAATATGGCTCAATATCTCTTCCTAATGATAAAAAAAATAAAAAAAAATAAAAAAAAAAAACATGGCTCAGCATGAGTAATGTTAATAAATACACAACAAGTATTCCTCCAAGTTTGATCGTACCTTGAAAACCAAAATCCTAAAATGATAACCCTGAAAAGTAATTAGGAAGCCTCTCTCTTAGGTATTCGATAATATTGTAGGATAATATTGGTACTACAAACCATTACAAGAATGATATTTTTCATTAGTCTATTGACATAGCGTATTTTCTATAAGAACAAACCAATTGCACTTCATACATCATTTAATAGGCAAAATATCATTGTTGAAGATAAGTACGGCTAGCGAATTGTAAGTAGTACCAACCTGTCAATCAATGCAAAATAAAAAACCAACATCAACAACCGGTAAAGTGAGGGCGTCCAACCTCGGGAAGTACTTGAAAACTTAGGCGTGAAATTCAACCGGAAAAGCGAGAGAGTCCAATATAAGAGGAAGAGGAAGAGGCGTGACTTACTGAGTTTGAAGGAAAAGAAACTTGAGAGATGGAAGGAAGGAAATCGGAAGCGAGGAGGGTAACTGGAACTGGAATGGAGAAAAGAAAGGAAGTAGAAGGAGAAAAGAGGAAGAGGCGTGACTTGCTAAGTTTTAAACTACTTCAATTGTCAAAGCGGTGGAAGAGGTGTTTTTAGGTTAGGTTTTGTCTTTTCCTGATGCTGAAAATTGGTGAATCTAGCAAAAATCTGTAAAAATAGATAAATGTGAATCCTGCGTTTTAGTTGCGCCACGTCAGCAGGCCTATGTCCTGCTTATATATATATATATATATATATATATAACACCATAGTCAAATGTTTAGACATACTATATAATATCATGGTATTATAAAGAGAATAATAGAAGATTGTAAACAAAATATTCGACTTCTAGAAAATACTACTAGTAATTCTTTCTCTAGTTTGTATGAATCAAGACTAAGTCAAAACTCCACATTGAAGTCTAAGATCATTTTGATCTCTCATTGTAAAACTTATGTAAGCAAGAAAAGCCTTCATTTTCAATATTTTGAGGATAAAGTTATAACTATATATCACTCGATTCATATAATGTTGAAGAAAAGAATGAAAAAGATTCAGGAAAACAGTTAAGGGCATAGTGGTCAATTCACCACTTCCATAAATTAGTTAGTTTGTTATGAAAGGTAGTTAGTTGGTTAACTACTTTCTGAAAGAAGTTATGGTCAGATTAGTTGATTAATCCCTAGCTTAGTGAATTTTATACATACTCCCTCATACATTGTAACAATCAAGTATTGAATTCATTTCACTCACATTGATATTGAATACATTTCCTCCTTCTCGGATTCTTCTTCTTCCTCACTGTCTTCTTCTTCTCTTACTTTCTTTCTTTCTTGTTGAACTCTTCTAATGGAGCTCTAAATAATCTTATGGTATCAGAGCGTATGAAAAAATCAGTCATTCGTTCAGAAAAAAGATCCAGAACTATCTCAAAATTCTGCTAAGGGATAGCCATATCTGACTTTCTTGCTTTGTCAAATTCTTGTGTCAAGAACAGTTAGTAGTCGAAGTTCAAGATGACTAACAATGGTAATATCAATGGCAATGGACCATCTGGTGCAGTTCCTACTACTGTTACAGTTTCTAATAGTCACTTTTTGACTTTATTTTTAAAAATTCATCCTGGAATTTCAAATTCAGAGTAAAATTTCATAATAGTAATTAATTTTTAATTACAGAGACGATAAATTGTCTATTTGTGAAATTTCTTATCGAGGTTGAACGTTATATTCCTGGTCATTTGCACTTTAGCCTTTATTTTGTGTTGATTTTTTCCCCTCATAAAAAACAATTTTTTCGCGGAACATATATCTATATTTTCGCATCATAGTATCTCACACATTATGCACTGCATCCTTAGAGAACTTATGCCCCGCTAGGCATAAGTTCAGTTTTGAAGAACAAAACTCAAAGATCGGCCCATTTGAAGGATAAACCATGTAATTAAATGTTCTATTCCCATTAAGGCTAGGAATTAATGGGCTTTTATATAATACCATTGCATAGTTACCCCAAAAGGGGTAACATGAAGGATGAAAATTTGGTGAAGTTTTTGTGATTCCTTCAAACACTTGGTCTTTAGTTTTTGTCCTTAGTATATATAGTCTTTAATTTTTGCTCCTGCTGCTCATTTAATGAAAATATTCAGACCTGCTTCGCTAGTATAAATTCTGTAACATTTATCTGCGAAAACTGAACTTTTGCTTCGCTCGGCATAAATTCAGTAGGAATTAAGTTATGCAGCATAAGTTGTGTATTATTTTCAGAATTTGTTGTAGTGTTCAAAAACTGGAGTTATGAGTTTTGGGACATATGTTCTTTATCCTTTTTGGGTTGAATAACGTGTTTGTTTATGTGGAGTTCGATGTGTTTTGGGCCATTTTTATGTTAAGTTTTGAAAGTTTTGCCATGTCTGGCATAACTTATGGGATGTTATGACATTTTTTTGCGCGGATTGCCCTTCTTTTAGGGTGGTCTTTAAATTTTGGCCCTCATATTTGTGGTCTTTAAATTTTGGCCCTCATATTTGTGGTCTTTAAGTTTTGCCCTTCGCTTGAAAAGGTGGCCGAATACCTGAGGTTCGAACCCTCGCTCAGGCATAAAATAGAAAAATAATTTTGCAACGCAAGGCTGGGGGGCGTGTATGCCGGATCCGGTATACAATCCTTAAGAAAAAACTAAAGTTATGCCGGATCCGGCATAACTAAAAGTCTACCCCATAAGGCGAACTTTTCCATAAGGCATAGTTTGGTTATGCCTTATGGGGCAGACTTTTAGTTAAGGCATAACAAAAAGTATGCCCCATAAGGCAGAACTTTTCCTTAAGGCATAGACTTTGCCTTATAAGGCAAACTTTTAGTTATGCCTTAAGGAAAAGTTCCGCCTTATGGGGCATACTTTTAGTTATGCCTTAACTAAAAGTGTGCCCATAAGACATAACTAAAAGTATGCTCCATAAGGCGGAACTTTTCCTTAAGGCATAACTAAAAGTTTGCCTTGAAAAGTAATATATATATATATATATATATATATATATATATATATATATATATATGCCTCAAGGCAAAGTCTGCCGGAGGGGACAGAGCGAAATTCAAACTCTGCCTTGCGAATTTTTTTAAAATTTTTGACTGAGCGGGGGTTCGAACCAGGAACCCATGGGTTTTAGGCGAAGGACAAAACTTAAAGACCAGCAATTTGAGGGGCAAAATTTAAAGACCACCCCAAAAGAAGGGCAATTCTGTGAATTGCCCATGTTATGATATGAAAATATAAATTTATGCCGAGCAATATAAAAATTTATGCCGCGTGAAAAGCGCTGAAGTGAAAAAATTAAAGACCACAAATTTGAAGGCAAAAATTAAAGACCACCCCGAAATAGAGGCATTTGTGCGAATGACCCGAAGCTGGTTTGACATATTTAGCCCAATCAAAGCCCAACCTAAATACACAGATATACTTCATAACCCAGCCCAATTTATATTTAGGAGGATCCTCTTTATCTGTTGTAAATTTATTTTGGCGCGTTTACATAGGATGTACGTTTACTTAGGATGTAATTTAAAATAAAGTTAGAACAAAATTAAGATGTAAGCAACAGATGTAATGAGAAGATTATAGAGATCACAATCTTAGTTAATCTCATTCAAGTTGTCTTTTGCAGGGCTAAGAATACCTTAGTCAAAAGAATTAAGTGGACTATTTCATTGTATAAAAAGCATATACGAGAGATGTAAGAGAAGGATGTAGGAATTATCATTAGTTTGATTGCGTAAAAAAAGGACCACATTATGAAAATTGAGAGGATGTCACTAAATATTTATAGTCACGCTAGAAAAGCAGTTAACGGATTGATTTGGCTCCTCGCCGGGTATAGCTCACTTTCGAACGTCAAGAAAAATGTAAACTGATAATTAAAAAAAGTTTGGAAAATAATCAAGAAGTGTGATGAAAAAAATGTAAGAACTACAAATCTTTTTTGAGAGAAATAAATTTGAGAGCTTAAATTTCATAAAACTTTACCTAACAAATTTGATCATTACAATAATATATACCCTCAAAGAGTTTCGCTCCAACCTTTTGGTATTAGGTAATTCGGGTCATTTGCATGATAGTCCTTCAAAGGCACTGGTATTTAATTTTTGCCTCTCAAATTGTTGGTCTTTCATTTTTGTCCTTCGTCTAATATCCCGGATTCTAGGTTCGAAACCCGGCTTAGTGAAAAAAAAAAAACAAAAAAAAATCGCAAGGCAGAGATTTGTAGCAAAATTAGGCCTATTTGGGCAAAAGTTAGGCCTTAAGGCAGACTTTTGCCCAAACTCTGCCTTGCGATTTTTTTTAAAAAAAATTACTGAGCGGGAGTTCGAACCCGGAACCCATGGGTTTTTAGACGAAGGGAAAAAATTAAAGACCAACAATTTGAAAGACAAAAATTAAAGACCAGTGCCTTTGAGGGGATTCCGCGCCAAAAAATGAAATACTTCAAGATGTTCCTTTTTTTACCTTTTGTTTTGTTTTGTATTTGCAGTTGACAAAAATCTTGAAAAAACTATTGGGTATAATTTACAAATACACACTTTTTGACCCCTTATTGTAGAATAATTATTATCATGGAGTTTCAAGTTTCATAAATGAAATTTTGGGATATTATCATAGTAAAATTTTACCTGAAGGAAACTCCATAATAGCGACTATCTTTTTAAAATAGGTTCGGTGAAAGCTAATTTCTACAAAACTACTGCATATCAAGACTTTCAGAAGTTAATTGGAGTTCATGGTTCCAAATTGGTACTTAAAAGTCTATTATTCCCTCCATTTCAATTCATGTGATATTTTCACTTTTCCAGAGTTTATTTGACTAATTTTTGAAGCTAAATAGATTAAATCAACTCAATATTTTAAAACTAAAATTTAGATACTAAAAAACTATACAAAAAATACGATAAATTGCAAGTCTTCTCGTGTCAATATGATGACAAAATATATTATAAAATTTCAAAAATTCATATAATTTGAATATCAAAACACGGAACGTGTCGTATAAATTGATACGGAGACGGTATAAGATAGTTTAGGTTCACTTTATCGTAAAGAGGAGATAGAGAATCCCACAAATCACTCGTTTTTTCTTGTCATGTGATTATCATCAAAAGGAATAAATCCATCTTTTGTTTACGTGACAAACTACTCCAAGTACGCAACTGACTTGAGAAAAGACAAATTGATTATATATTAGAATCTTTTTTATCATCAATAATTGCTTGATAAATCCCTCTAGTGACCCTCAACATTTATTAGGACTAGACGGAACATCAATGAAAGTGACATTGGCAAAGGGCGCAACCCCACCAAGTCTTTTTGAAATTTTATCCCTCAGAATCTAAGTAGACTTATCAATAACTTTTTTCTCATAGCACCAAAAAAAAACCTTTTTCTTTAAAATGATAGTTGTATCCGCATGAACACGAATATTGAGAAACTCTACTTACTAAAGATAATCAGGGAAAAGGTATTTCCGCCAAAGCTGAACTCTATATATAAAGATTTACACTCAATTGATCGTTAGGCTGACCCTTAAGGGCCGTTTGGTTGGAGGAATTAAAGAAAATTATCCCAATACAAATTTGAGATTAAATCTATCATATATTGAACTAAAACCAGGATAAATTTTATACCATAATCATGCAATTATCTTTGAACCAGACGACCCTTCAGAATTCATTAACTTAATGTGATACCACTATAGTCTATATATAGTGCAAGTAGGAAGCAACACCAAAGTATTAAGAGTAAGTTATAGTTATCTAAAATATTCTTTACACTAACATGTGGTGAAGAAGCATCCAATCACATAAAAACAATAGCCACAAACTACAATTTCTTTTCTTTTCTTTTTCCCCCTATCATAAGTGCAAGGGACACACAAATGTCAATGACCATTTATTTTATATCTCAACTTGTCCCATTGGCAACCTCAAATACCAAAAGTGGGGTCTGTGTCAATTTGTTTAACATCCTTTTAGCAGAAACCCCCTGGTGGAAAAGTTGAAAGTTTTTGATGAAGGGCAGAGAAAAGTAGGCGAAGAACTTTATGAAGAGCTAAGGAGGAATACATCAAAGCAAAAGTTTTGTCAAACCACTTTTCACCCTTTAGCGGCAATGGTCACATGCCATTAATGCAAAACATCAAGTGCTCGAATCAATTTGCAACTAAAAGGTGCTTTGAAATCAATACAACAACAAAAATGGTCCAAATTCATCTTTTAGGTTTTCTTGGCTTGAGCGGAGCAATCATCAAATGCACTTGTCTTTCCAAACTCATTGTAATTTCGTCATCAGGAAAACGAAGTAATTAGAGATCTTGCTTACCGAATAACTTTCCTAGTGAAGAAAAGAAGGTTCAATAAGTTAAGAAAGTCTCGTTGAAAGAAAGAACTCAAAACTGTGACAACTATTTTCACTAGCTGCCACAATAGAGGTTCTTGATTTTCAGGCATTATAATGAACACTAAGAAAGATGGTGCAAAATTAGCAAGAGTGAGAACATAATATTTAACATTAATGTATAATCAAGATATAAACAATGATGTTTTTCACTTGTCTTGGATTTTGGAAGACAGATGATTTATTTACAATAGCAGCAGTTAAAAGCATACTACTTCTCCCATATTCACATTAGCTATATTTACACTAAAGAATCAGCTTCATATGTCAAATCCCTTACCCCACCACCCACGCCAACAGAAGTTGATCAATTCCAAAGTTCAACGATGACAACAGGTTTTGAACCTTTAACCAAAGATCACTGCCACGATAAACTTGATTATTTGTCTCTCGCAAATGAAAATGCTGACCTGCTGCCACTACTATTTAATAATTGATGCAGAACTTGGGTATCTCCTCGTACACTAAAAGATAGCTCCTGCTTGAGAAAATTCCTAACGCACAGAACAACGACCAGCTGCAGTAGATTCAAAATTTCTGAAGAGAAGACAGCCATTGCTCCATGTACTTCTTACTCTCTGCAAGTATAAACGGAACTTTAGACACGAAGAAGGAACTAAGATCATATTTGCTCATAAGTTTTACTCGGTTACAAATACAAGCATAAAGATGATACATAGCAATCCATCTAGAAGAACTCATAACAAAAGTTCTGCAGGCTTTGAAGTGGTTAAGAAAATTCAACTCTACCCTTGGAAACTACCGAGGGGAAGAAACATTTAGGAACAGAAATAAAAGGAAAAAATTTAGTGGACTCAATACGGTGCTGTTTTTATCTCTTTCCACTTCCCTTTCCATTTTTAGTTAAACTAAACAAAGGTAGGGAAGTATTGGTTTTTTCCCTTCCTTTCTCTCCCAACTCTAGCTTCCTAGAAAAAATCAGTTCTTTGTCCAGTGCTCTCTCCATGTTTAAGCTTTCTTTAAGAACCAAAAGGATTGAAAGGGTATAACATCACCAAGATGGAGTACATAGAACTCACTGTATTATGTTAGTACAAAATTTTATTGAGGTTTCGTTTTGGAGATGATAAATAATGCTCACTGGCTGTAGTTCGAGAACAGTAAATATTGCTCATCAGTTCTACTCCATTAATATTATCTGTCCTATTCAACTATTGCTTATTAATATCTAACTCATGCTAGTACTATATCCATATGCGCCACGATGGGAGACCGGCTCTACATAAAGTAGCTATTATGTGATGCTACACGCTTGGTAACATAAAGGATCACAGTATGGCAACCTCACATATACCTTTTTCTCAGTACACATTACTAACATAACTAGGGAAAGAAATGCGGTAAAATTATTCCTTGACTAGAAATATCCAATTATTTTAAGCCCACCGAGCTATAGAGGAACAACGGGAGATTCGATCTCATAAAGTTCAATTCCCTTTCCCAACCCATGACCAATATGAGCTCGAAGCTTCCTTCATAACTCGAAATTAAATAATAAATAAATAGTAAAACAATTACTAGCCCCTTTCATGCTCATGTCACGTCGAGGTACTGCATGAAAAATAAACAGCAAAATCCGACCCAATTTATCGTAATCTATTAATTTAACCAATTCAGCTCCAGAGGAGTCACTATTGGCAGAGCAGTGCAAACGAGCATAATCATCAAAGATTATCTAACATTGCAGATATACTTAGAGATTCCACATCTATCAAAAGAAAGATATTATTCTACAAGAACATATGTACAGTTCTTACCAGCAGAATACTCATTTGAAAGGTTCTCAATGGCATTTAAAAACTGATTGTTTGGCTCTTCTTCTATCTCTCTAATACAATCATGCCTGTAGCAAGGAACCAGCACAGCAAAACTGTCATCAGCCTCATCATCATTCTGGAAATCAAGGGCATGTGGTTCTAGCCACCCGATCGACCAGTCAGAGTCATCGGATTCCGAACCTGATAAACAAACACCATCTGATGGCACCAAAACTACATCATATTTCTTATCAAATCTCTTCCTTTCTTCTCTACTTTTCCATTTCCTCTTCACTTTCCTAGTACTAGTTGAAGCTAGATTAGCCCCACTCACTGATTTAAACTTCAAGTCCAATCCAAAGTCTTGTTGCAAGGGATTCATTGAAGAAGAACCATTAGACACTGGTTCCTTCTCTTTCCCACCCCACCACCACCATGACAAACGAGTCAAAGAAACTGACATTTAAGGGATTCTAGAAAATGATCAAATATGAGCAAATTTCAGTAAAGATTCAACCTTTAAGCTCTGAAATTGAAGGAAATAAATCAAGAAACTCTCATTTCCTCCAAAAGGGATTCTAGAAATGATCAAATATGAGCAAGTTTCACAAGAAAGATTCAATCTTTAAGCTCTGAAATTGAAGGAAATAAATCAAGAAACTGTCATTTCATCCAAAAGGGATTATAGAAATGATCAAATATCAGCAAACTTCACAATAAAGATTCAACCTTTAAGCTCTAGAATTGAAGAAACTGAGAGTGGATTGAAGGAAATAAATCAAGAAACTGCCATTTTATCCAAAAAGGGTTCTAGAAATGATCAAATATGAGCAGATTTTACAATAAAGATTCAATCTTTAAGCTCTGAAATTGGAGAAAACTGAGTGGATTGAAGGAAATAAATCAAGAAACAGCCATTTCATCCAAAAGGGGTTCTAGAAATGATAAAAGTTGAACAAATTTCACCAAAAAGATTCAAACTTTAAGCTCTGAAACTGATAGTGGATTAAAGGAATTAAATCAAGAACTCAAATTCAACTAAAAATTCAACAAATGTTTAATCCACTAGTAGAACAAAATATCAGAGCCAAAAAAAGCAAACAGCTTTGAGTAGTTTAATCATTTAAAAAAAAAGGCAACCCCTTTTAAGAGAAAAGCTTTAAAAATCAACCACCATCTCCAATTAATATCACTAAATTTCAACTACAAATCCAAAAGAACCAACTTAAAAACATCAAAACACTTCAAAGGGTGTAATAATATGATAAAATCACAATATTTAAATCTATTTTTTTTATCAACTCAAAATTGATGAGGGCAAAATTGGGATTTAGAAGACTAAAAAGACCATTTTAGTCTTGCCGGAAAGTGACGTCAGCACGGCAGTTTCACCGGAAAAACAAGAAACTTTTCACCGGAACTTCCATTTTCCGGTGAGACCCTTTCTCTCTCTCTTCTTTCTCTCTCTAAAAACTCCCTATTTTCGTCAACCCACAGTCACACACACACACACAGAGTGGAATAATCAACTGACTATGTTGTGATGGGGCCTATATATAGGCAAATGGATAACTATTTTATATTTTGTTGCATTTTGATTGCTTATTTTGTATAAAAATAGATTTTAACCCCCATAACTTTCCTAATTTGTTTTTGTATGCATCATGTCTTGTTAATTGTTTTCAACCTCATCTCATCTTTATTTAGTACTAGTATTATTTAGTATTCTCGTAGTATTCTCGTAGTCTCTTATATTTCATCTTTTACTGTTATTGTTGCTTAATTTATTTTGCTTATCTTGCCTTTTGTTGTCGTTATTTTTCTTTCAACACTGCTTTGTTACCCATTTTGAATCGGGAATCTATCGGAAACAGTCTCTCTATATCTTACTCTCTTCATATCTCACTTGTGAAAATAGACTGGCATGTTGTTGTTATTGTTGTTGTTGTTGTGTCTTGTTAATTTTAATTGCTTGTTTTGTACAAACTAGATTTTAACCCCATAAACTCTCCTAATTTGTTGTTGTATCCAGTTTTCTTGTTATGTTTTGATTGCTTATTTTGTACAAATTAGATTTTAACCCCCATATCTTTCCTAATTTGTTGTTGTATCCATTTTGTCTTGTTAATTTTCGATTGCTTATTTTGTAGAAACTACATTCTAACCCCCATAACTTTCCTAATTTGTTGTTGTATCCCTTTTGTCCTTGATTTTTGATTGCTTATTTTGTACAAACTAGATTTTAACCCCATAACTTTCCTAATTTGTTGTTGTATCTATATTGTCTTGTTAAATTTTGGTTGCTTATTTTGTACAAACTAGATATAGCCCCCCAACTTTCCTGATTTGTTGTGTGCGCACACAACTTGCCTTTGCTTGTGTCACATTTTGTTAAAGTCATTTTGGATTTTAGTAATTAAATGCAATTGAGAATATGTCAATTTGGATTTAATAGGAGTAGGAAATAGATCAAACAAATTTCTTGAGAGGAAGAATAATAATTTAATTCTATTACTTTTATTAACAGAAACGAATATGTGTTTTTGCTTTGATAATTGTGGTATCGAGCAGTAGTTTTGTGTACAAGATCTCAATGATTTCACAAGATATGTTACCTTTCACAAGTACAATGTGTCAAATAATTTTGTATACCTAAACTTAGATAGATGTGAAGAAATTACCGAGTATTCATGGAGAAAAATATTTCCATGATGTTATGTATTTTGTCCGTACAATTATTTCTTAACGTCATAATTTCTATGATTGCCGAATTGAAAATAGTTGGTTTTGTGATTTGGATGTACTACCTTGTACTATTGTTCTATAATTAAGGTAGTTACATTTCAAGACTGTAATTCATATAACTGCATGAAACTGAAAAGCGTAAATTTGGTAATTAGACACGCATTGTACTATGTTTGTTTGAAAATTCTTTATATTATTACTTGAACTGAAAAGCCTAGAGTTTGCCAAGTTTGGGGAATATGTATGTGATGTTCTGTGTTTCTTTGAAAAAGTTCATCACGATATTTGAGATTTAAATGGTATTTTTATAGTTGTGTAAATAAAAAAGTGTGTGTTTTGGTAAATACATATATGATGTTCAATATTTGTCAAAAGTTTTGTCAGACTATCTAAAAAGGTACTTCAGTTAATTTTTCTATGAATACAAATATATAGCTTAGGTTGTTGTGAATATTAACGTTATTTTTCTCTAAATCTTAAGGGGTCGTTTGGTGCATGGTATAGGCTGGAATATCCCAGCACTAATTTTTTGTACCGTGTTTGGTAGGAGTTATAAATTTATCCCTCCCAAGGGTGAGATATCCCTTCTTATCCCACTTATCCCGGGATTATTTTATATCATCTTTTAGATGGTATAAAATAATCTCAAGAGATGGGATAAATTAGTCCCGGATCATAATCTCGGAATAATTTTGGCTACCTACCAAACGACCACTAAAAGTAAGTCAATTTGTTCTATTCTTTAGGTACTTTTTTTTTTTTGACAATATTCTTTCGGTACTTATTCAGTTAGATTATCTCAACAAAATTTAAACTAACCATATCATCACCAAAAGTTATGATGGAATGAGTATGATCCCTTCAACATTAACCAGGTGTTTCGAGTTTTGTGATATTTAGATAATGTTGATTTTTTTTATTCGAAAAAATTATTTATTTGATCACTATCATACCATAAAATGCGATTATAACATTACTCAAAATTGTTGCTAACTTTTTTGAAAAAAAGGACTTCAAAAATTTAAATAGAGCAAAAAAGAATATGTGAATTAGACAAAATTCAGATATTGTAGCAAAAAGATCCTATCACCATAGATTGAACATAAAAGAGGTAACTATAGGATTGAATCTATATATTCATGTTTATTATAGCGCTTCTAATATTCTATTTTATCCAACTTAAGATTAAAAAAGTTCAATCTAACGATTCATGTTTTGTCTGTCAAATGAATCGATACTATTGAAACTTTGAGAAATCATAAATGAGTTAGAAAATCATCACTGAGGGGTCGTTCGTAAAAACTCTCGCAAGTCGTAATATTGTTTTACATAAAAAAAAATAGAAAAAAATAGAAGCATAATATATATTTATACATATATTTTAAGTAAAATAATTATAACAAATGACTTAACTCATAATAAATTGAATTAATTTGGTGTAAACACTCAATGGTTAAGTTCAAGGTCATTTGGTTACCAGAAATAGTATACTAATTTCGATTTAAATTTGGGATTGTATCTATCCACCATTTAGAAACAACCTACCTACCTTCCAAGGTGGGAGTAAGGTCTGCGTACGCTTTACCGTCCCTAGACCCCACATTGTGGGATTCCACTAGATATGTATGTTGTTGTTGTTGTTGTTGTTGTATCTATCCACCATTTGATTACAATATCAATTAATGTTGGTGTAAATTTTAATTAAAATCTTGGTATTATCTATTCGATATAGGAAGTGAAATCATAATTCTGAGATAAACATTGTTTTGAATTCAAAGTCAAGATGGATCCAGTTACTCGCCCTAACGACAGAGACAAAAATTTGTCAAAGAAACTTATCATCTATTAATACAACTGATCTTGTGTACATATTGTGATTTTTCAATGATAGAACTTTCGTTTGCCTCTCTAGTTTTGCACTTGCTTCACTTTTAACCAGAAAGTTTGAATTCGAGAGAGTTAAAATTCATAATAGAATAGCGTTTTTCGTTTAATAGATTTTATGTGGATTGAATTAATTGAGTTAATAAGTTCCCAATAGCATTAGTAAATAATTATTTTAAAAAAATATAAAAATGAAGGACCATTGAGGGGAATCTACTGACGTTAGTGGCTAGGGGCTAGGTTAGTCGACACTTGACAAGTATGTCTGCCTTTAACGAGAAGATATATACATATATTTTTTTTTGTCCATTTAACTTTCTTCTTAAAAAATTAGTCATATTCATAACCCAATTCCCCTATCCCCAAATTTGACGATTTTCGCATCCAATAATCCCAAAACACAATTGATAATCTTATCTTGAAAGCTATAAGTGGATTCCTCCAAAAGCCAAAAGGGACTTTCTTTTGTCGCGAAAAAAGAAGAGTTACATTTCACTAGTTAAAATTCACATTTGAAAGTCATATTCATATTATATACGAGCACACGTCTTAATGTGGATATGCTTTTTTCACCTTTAATTAGAGGTATTGGGTTCGACTCTTGAGTATAAAATATTCTAACAAAAAACGCTTTTAATCTCTAAATAAACCTTATGCTCTAGCGTCCAAATTAATCAGGACTCAAATAAAGATATTGAATATCGAGTGAGAAACCAAAAAGAGAAGGTACTTTGAAAATTCTTTTCTTTTCTTGACTATATATATGGGCACAAATGAACGAGGGGGAAAAGGGAAGAGGAAGGAGATAGTGAGATTCAAACTCACGCTATTTGTGTGCATAAAAAAAAAAAACTAGACCTATACAATGAATTCATTTTTTTAATTTAGTGAAATCAGAGAATTATTTATTCAATTACTTTTCAAGATCTAATGTTGATATTCTAAAACCATTTAAATTACAACAAGACGCATTTCTTGCCTGTTAAATGTTCTTAATTATTTTAGAAAATAGCAAGAGAATTATTTTTTAACTTTTGGAAAGCGATACAAGACATTCAAGTTACCATCAAAAGTTTATAATTCATATATATTTGTTTGAGGGCACGATGTTTCGATCATAAGAGACATGATGTTCACGCATATATTTTCCTCATTTGTAATCATATTGTTGAATTTGAGTGTACATATGACCCCATCAATAATTGCTTTACATATAATCTGTCAACCTTGAAAACCACCCCCCAAAAAAAAGGAAAAAAGAGACGAAAAGTCTTCTGGAAATTGGAGGAAGTTTCTTGTCAAAATAATTACTGTAATACTATGAATATTCTCTCCTTTCAAATTATTTTGTCGTGTTTTTCTTTTACACGACCCATAAAAATAATATTAATTAAAAAGATTTTTAATTATTTAATTCTTATTTATATCTTAAGATATAACATCTCTTAATTGAATATCTACTTTAATGCGTCATCTTTCAATAATTGAAGTGTTTGTTGAAATATTACCAAAGGGATGAAAAAGGAATGAATGGTTGAAACTTGAAACTACCATCATAAGGAAAAAGCCCAAAAGCCACATCTTTCACTTGCTTAATTTAATTTAGCACACACTTTTTTTTAACAATTATTTAAGAGAGATCCACTCTGGCTTTTTATTTTTTATGTAGTAATTAAAGTTTTATTGAAAATGCATTTGGATGCTGGAAAATACGGTAAAGAACAAAAGAGTATCAACTCTTATACCGTACTTACCTATATATGGTCTAAGGAGCTCACAAAGTAAGAAAAAAATGGTAGAAATCACTTACAGCATGGAGCCTACACACCAAGAAGATTCACTTGTCTTTTGACTTTGTGATATGATATGATCTTTTAATTGGATTAGAATATATTTAGGACCTATAAAACTGAACAAATCAAACTACAGTTAGCATTTTTCAGTAGCAAAATAGGAATAAATACTTCAAGACGTTTTCCATATGATGAGAATTTGACATCGGAAACTACAATATTATTGGCGAAGATTAATTTGGACATAAGAAAGAAAAGATGCTCAACCCAGTAACTCTATATTTATTTAAATATAATATTTAAAGCCCAAGCAAAAGACGTTAATTAGTCGAGGTTTCAACGCTGTAGACGAGTAAAAAAAAGAAAAAAAAAGGACTTCGCAAAAAACGTATATATACGTGTATGTACCTTGAAAAATTAGTACTATATTTAATTGTGCACCCTAAAGAACGTAAGTTGGGTTTGGGGCACGTTAATTGGTTGCAATCGTTACTCCCCTTACCCGTGACCCTGATCGAATATCTATTTGGATATTCCACTTTCATAGTATAGAAAGAATGAATTATCTATAATTAACAGCAATTGTTTATTGAAGATGTTTTAAGCTATCACTAAACTAAAATAACCATCACGAGTGGTTGAAAATCATGATTGCATGCAAAGTACTTAAGTTTTTCTATCTACGTAATCAAGCAACATAAAAAGAATCACTAATCTACTTTATTTGAACAACCATATCTTAAGATTTTGATCACATCAAAGTAGAAAAAATCTAAAGTTTTGGAATATATGCTTTGGACTAGCTAGGCGCTATCTGCCCCAGCAAACACCAAAATAAAGGTTAAAAGAAAAAGAAAGACAAAAGTAAATAAGCATAACCTTCTTTTTTAGTACTGAAGGCTAAAAAATTATACATATTTGGTGTTTATATTAAAATAATTAATGTAAAATATATTCATTTATATATATTTATTATTTAATTATAATTATACGATATGTAAATTTTATTTTAATT
The DNA here is from genome assembly GCF_029784015.1 of Lycium ferocissimum. Taxonomy (NCBI): domain Eukaryota; kingdom Viridiplantae; phylum Streptophyta; class Magnoliopsida; order Solanales; family Solanaceae; genus Lycium; species Lycium ferocissimum. The sequence goes on from NC_081347.1 coordinate 4,049,017, forward strand.
TTAAACTGCCAAAGTTAATCTTCTTGATTTATATACTCATCGAATACTTAATGTGAGAGTAAATATCCATCGAACAAAAGTACGGAATACTTCTGTTTGAACTATACATGTATCTAAATTTTTAAAAGCATATCTTTATAGTAGGTCTGCTCTCATTGCACCTAATAATGAATGCACCCGATATTTTGCACTCACTAAATTTAAACATAAATCTACTGGTAAATGTATCAATTTTAATATGAAAAGATTTAATGCACTGGACATCAGCCGCAATTTATCAAAGCACCCTTTGTTTTTTCCTTTCTTCACATTAACCAAAATATTCTGCTTACCTTAGCTGAAAGGATCCTTTTTCCCTGGAATGATGATTCTTTTGTTTACACCTTTTCCCACCCATTAAAAATTGTCATAAAATTAATCCTAGAGATTGGTGCACGATCCATCTTCTTAAAAAATAAAAATAAAATGGTATTAAAGTTGCTTTTGCAGCCGTAAGAAGCCATTTAAAAAGTGTGATGATGGGGT